>NW_026889795.1:10875000-10882500 GCF_033153115.1 Saccostrea echinata | reverse complement strand
TGATTACAACTCCCAGTGTGGAACAGGTTAAGGATTATTATATAACCCCCCCCCCTTTTTTTCGTGAAAAAAAAATGACAGCAGTTGCAACATGCAATATCTCTCTAGAATTGAATTCACACATCGGATCGACACGAAACTTTAGAGAACTGTAGCTGAGACTCCAAAGTAACTTCCTGTAGAGTTTTATGGTCTTTCTCTGAAAAATGTAGAAATTACATTTTTTTTTTCCTGAAAATCTTCAAAGAAAAAAATCATCCCGAGAGCAATGTGAAATCTTTCTCTTAGTTTCAAATCACACTTCAGATAGATATAAGATTTCAGGGAGTTGTAGCTAAGAACCTACTGGAACTTTCTTAAGTTTTATTGTCCTTCTCTCCCTCTCTCCAAAAAAAAAAAAAAAAGAATAATGAAAATTATCGGCAAACATGACTTTGGGTTAAATTTGAAACTAAGGACATGCATCCAGCTACAGTAGCAGGTTAAAACATAGAACGTAAAGAATTTTTTTAAATGACCTTGACCTTTGACCTTGACCCAAAGGTCACAATCAAGCTTAAGGATGTGGAAGTAGTTACAATTGTTAGTTAAAAAGAAACATAAAATAAATAACTCACCCCCCCCCCTTTCTTAAAAAAAAAAAATCACATCAACAACAACGTAGAATATTTCTGTAAAATTCAAACTAGACCTCGGATCGACACCAAATTTGGTACAAATGTAGTATAGCTAGACCTCAGAGAAACTTTCTGGAAAGTTTTACGGTGAGTCTTATAAGTATATAGAAGTCATGAAGTTTCACGGCAAAAACTACAAGTTCTGTTGTGTTTGAAATTAAAGTGCAGGTGAACGAAGAAATGATCTTAACCTTTTATTGGCTATTTCTTCAGATGTCGTTAATAGCATTCGATTCTCCTGATATGATATGACATTTTAATAACGAACATTCTCTCTTTCTTTTACATGTGGAATTTATTTGATTTTTATTTGGAATTAATCAGTTTCCAGAAATAGCGATTTTCGATATATTAAAAACAAGTCTCGCTTTCATTGTCGTGTTTCCTTTCTAAAAATGCATGTTGGGAGTTTAATTTGTGCTACATATATTTAATATAACCCAAAGAAATGCTTATTTAAATGTTTCATATTTATTTCAGGATATTCAGTCAGAAATGCTAAAATCCGAACCCGATCTTTAAAGCTTTCAACAAAGCTACATGTATTTACAAAAAAATCAGCATGCTCACAATATCGATGAATCGGGCCACAGTCCACTAATACATTTTCATTAGGGAACAGTGTTAACGTTTTCTCACGCAGCCCGTCCCTTCTTATTTTATATACTGCTTGCAAGTTCAGGAACTATTTCCTTTTACGGAACTTCTTTCTTCCCCTACCGATTCTAAAAATACGCTTGCATCTATTCTATAGTCCTAAACATTTTAACTTACTACTGTTGTCGGAATGCGTGGCCTAATGGTTAGCGCACCTGCCTTTCAACCCAAGGGTTTTGAGTTCGATCCCTGCTTGAAGAGCAATTTTTTTTTTAATAGACTTTTACGGAAACATCCAAAAATGTTTAACGACTAGTAATTTGTCTAGGAGAAATGATTTCTCTTATGTTTTATTAAAGTCTTTCGTCTTCAGCGGAAGACCCTTCTATTATTCTTCGGTTTCTTTTACATTTTAATTAGGGTCTTCCGTCTTCAGCGGAAGACCCTTCTATTATTCTTCGGTTTCTTTTTTACCTTTATTATTAGGGTCTTCCGTCTTCAGCGGAAGACCCTTCTATTATTCTTATGTTTCTTTTTCAAATTTTCCATCAAATATTACGTAATTAGGGGCCATAAGGGGCCAGAATGCTTAATCTTTGAAGCTTTATATCTCGAAACGGGGAAACATTTTGAAAAGCAATATTGAACAAAAGTTGTTTAGAATGATGATCTGAACAATGTGCATCCTTTGAATTTTTCCTAAACAGCCCCTATAAGGACTTAAAGGGACGGCCCCTAAATATTCCAAGTCTGCATATCTCGAAAACTGAATAGTTGTTGAACGAAAAGTCTTCAGAATTACAAGACCTTTCATGTGATATCAAGACCCCTCGAATTAGGGGCTCAAAAGGGCTAAAAGTCTTTCATCTATAACCCTTTTACAGTTATGTTCATCTTCACGATCTGTTACTATAAATATTTTTAAATCTTCATCAAATATTGCGTTTGGTGCCATAATGATCAAAATTTTGCTAAACATAACTGAAGCAAATTGTACGTTTGTACGTTTTCACTATTTATATATTTATAAACGAAAATCTCAGTCAAATTCGTATCTCATCTTATCAAAAATCGGACGGAAGACCCACTCGTTGCTCGCAACGAGATCGCATCTAGTTATTATTATTATTCTTTTTTTTTTCCTTACCGATTTTGTGCAGAAGATTTCTCGGAGATCGCTCGATCGATTTGCTTCAAATTTTCAGGGTTAATGTGTTGCTATCTGACGTTTATAACGGCATTTCAGTTTTTGAAAAATTACTTCCGGTCGGAAGTTATCGCCCTTTGATCGATTTTTAGATAGACTTTGTGTCTGCACGAAAACTCAAGAATGACAAATGCTAGAGTGCTGAAACTTTTAGTGGTGATAGAGGACATGTTCTAGATGTGCACCTTGGTTTTCAAATTTTCCGGAAGTGCGAAGTATGGAAGCTCGGTGGGAGTCGAAATTTAGGACGTGATTTATGAGTGAATTTTAGAGACATTTCTTATAATAACATTTTAAATAGAAGTATTTTGTTATAACATGTTGAACAAAAAGTCTTCAAAATCACAAGACCTTTCATTTGATATGATGCAAAAGGGGCTGACCCCTCAAATTAGGGGCTCCGAAGGGCCAAAATACTTTCATCTATAACTTTTTAATGATCAATATTTTGTTATAAATTACTGAAGCAAAAATGTTTATCTTAACATTCTGCAACTATATATTATAAAATTTTGATCATACGTTACGTAATAAGGGGCCATAAGGGGCTAGAATGCTAAATCTTTGACACTTTATATCTCGAAAAGGGGAAATATTTTGATAAACAATATTGAACAAAAGATGTTCAGAATAATGTTCTAAACAATATACACCCTTTTAATTTTTGTAAGACATCCCCATTAAGGACTTGGCGGGCTGACCCCTAAATATTGTTATTCTATATATCTCTTAAACTAAAGGAAATTTCTGAATAGTTGTTGAACAAAAAGTCTTCAAAATCACAAGACCTTTCATTTGATATGACGCAAAAGGGGCTGGATCCTCAAATTAGGGGTCAGAAGGGCCAAAAGTATTTCATCTTTAACCTTTTATTGATCAATATTTTGTTATAATTTACTAAAGCAAAAATGTTTATCTTCACATTCCGCAACTATATATTATAAAATATTGATTATATGTTACGTTATAAGGGGCCATAAGGGGCTAGAATGCTAAATCTTTGACACGTTATATCTCGAAAAGGGGAAATATTTTGATAAACAATATTGAACAAAAGATGTTTAGAATAATGTTCTAAACAATATACACCCTTTTAATTTTTCCACGACATCCCCATTAAGGACTTGGAGGGCTGGCCCCTAAATATTGTTATTCTATATATCTCTTAAACTAAAGGAAATTTCTGAATAGTTGTTGAACAAAAAGTCTTCCAAATCTCAAGACCTTTCATTTGATATCAAGAAAAAGGGGCTGACCCCTCAAATTAGGGGCTCAGAAGGGCCAAAAGTTTTTCTTCTATAACTTTTTAATGATTAATATTTTGTTATAAATTACTGAAGCAAAAACAAAAATGTTCATCTTAACATTCTGCAACTATATTTTATAAAATATTGATTATATGTTACGTAATAAGGGGCCATAAGGGGCTAGAATGCTAAATCTTTGACACTTTATATCTCAAAAAGGCGAAATATTTTGATAAGCAATATTGAACAAAAGATGTTTAGAATAATGTTCTAAACAATAAACACCCTTTTAATTTTTGTAAGACATCCCCATTAAGGACTTGGAGGGCTGGCCCCTAAATATTGTTATTCTATATATCTCTTAAACTAAAGGAAATTTCTGAATAGTTGTTGAACAAAAAGTCTTCAAAATCACAAGACCTTACATTTGATATGAAGAAAAAGGGGCTGGCCCCTCAAATTAGGGGCTCAGAAGGGCCAAAAGTCTTTCATCTATAACTTTTTAATGATCAATATTTTGTTATGAATTACTGATGCAAAAATGTTCATCTTAACATTCTGTAACTATATATTATAAATCTTTGATCATATGTTCAAAATAATGGGCCAAAATGGGCCAGATTGCCAAATCTTTGACTCCTCAAACAAGGGGAAATATTTTTATAAGCAATATTGAACAAGAGATGCTCAGAGTAATGTTTTAAACAATATGCATCCTTTCACTTTTTACAGACGAATATCTCAGTCAAGGTCTTGACTAATCTTATCCAAAATCAGACGGATGACCCACTCGTTGCTCGCAACGAGAACCATCTAGTTATTATTATTATTCTTTTTTTTTCTTTACAATTTTTGTGCAGAAGATTTCTCGGAGTTGGCTCGATCGATTTACTTGAAAATTTCAGGGAAGATGTATCTTTGTCTGAACCTTATACGTTTTTTTTCATTTTTTTGAAATTCACTTCCGGTCGGAAGTTATCGCCCTTTAATCAAAATTCAGAGGACCTCCTTGTCTGCAATGGAACTCAAAAACGAGTAAAGCTAGATCGCTGAAATTTTCAGCGATGATAGAGGACATGTTGCCATTGATCACCTGGGTTTTCAAATCTTCCGGAAGTGCCTAGTATGGAAGCTCGGTAGGGGTCAAAATTTAGGTCACGAATCATGAGTGAATTTTAGAGACATTTCTTACGATAACTTTTTAACTAGGAGTATTTTGTTAAAACATATTGAACAGAAATTGTGTAGAATTACAAGATCTTTTATATGATATCAAAGAAAAAGGGCTGACTCATCACATTAGGGGCTGAGCAGGGCCAAAAGTCTTTAATCAATAACTCTTTAACGATCAATATTTTGTAATGCATTACTGAAGCAAAAATGTTCATCTCAACAATTTACAACTATATATTATGATATTCACATCATATGTTACATAATTAGGGGCCATAAGGGGCCAGAATGCTAAATCTTTGACGCTTTATATCTCAAAAGTGGGAAATATTTTGATAAGCAATATCGAATAAAAGATGTTCAAAATAATGTTCTAAACAATATGCAAGCTTTCATTTTTTGCTAAACATTCCCATTAAGGAGTTGAAGGGCCGGCCCCTAAATACTTCCTTTGCAAATATCTCAGAAACGAAAAAGAATTTCTGATTAGTTGTTGAACAAAAAGTGTTCAAAATCATGAGAGCTTTAAAGTGATATGAAGAAAAAGGGGTTGGCCACTCAAAATAGGGGCTGAGAGGGGCCGAAAGTCTTTGAACAATAACTCTTTAATGATCAATATTTTGTAATGCATTACTGAAGCAGAAATGTTCATCTCAACAATTTACAACTATATATTATGATATTCACATCATATGTTACATAATTAGGGGCCATAAGGGGCCAGAATACTAAATCTTTGACGCTTTATATCTCAAAAGTGGGAAATATTTTGATAAGCAATATTGAATAAAAGATGTTCAAAATAATGTTCTAAACAATATGCAAGCTTTCATTTTTTGCTAAACATCCCCATTAAGGAGTTGAAGGGCCGGCCCCTAAATACTTCTTTTGTAAATATCTCAGAAACGAAAAAGAATTTCTGACTAGTTGTTGAACAGAAAGTGTTCAAAATCATGAGAGCTTTAAAGTGATATGAAGAAAAAGGGGCTGGACCCTCACAATAGGGGCTGAGAGGGGCCGAAAGTCTTTGAACAATAACTCTTTAACGATCAATATTTTGTAATGCATTACTAAGGCAAAAATGTTCATCTCAACAATTTACAACTATATATTATGATATTCACATCATATTTACATAATTAGGGGCCATAAGGGGCCAGAATGCTAAATCTTTGACGTTTTATATCTCAAAAGTGGGAAATATTTTGATAAGCAATATTGAACAAAAGTTATTCAAAATAATGTTCTAAACAATATGCAACCTTTTGATTATTGCTTAACGTCCCCATTAAGGAGTTGAAGGGCCGGCCCCTAAATATATCCTTCGGATATATCTCGGAAACGAAAAAGAATTTCTGAGTAGTTGTTGAACAAAATGTGTTCAAAATCATGAGAGCTTTAAAGTGATATCAAGGAAAAGGGTCTGACCCATTAAATAAGGGGCTAAGAGGGGCCGAAAGTATACAATCAATAACTCTTTAATGATCAATATTTTGTAATATATTACTGAAGCGAAATAGTACATCTTCACACACTTTATCTAAATAACATGATGTTGATATCATATATTACGCAGTAAGGGGTCTTTAGGGGGCCAGATTGCATAATCTTTGGCGCAATATATCTCGAAAAGGAAGAATATTTTGATAAACAGTATTGAACAAAAGACGATCAAAATAATATTCTGAACAATATGCACTCTTTCAATTTTTGCTAGACGTCTCCATTTAGGATTTGAAGGGCCAAACCTTAATATGTCTTTTGCATATATCCCGAAAACAAAAAAGAATTTCTGACTAGTTGTTGAACAAAAAGTGTTCAAAATCATGAGAGCTTTAAGATAATATCAAGAAAAAGGGGCTGACCTCTCACATTAGGGGCCAAGAAGGGGCGAAAGTGTTTAATCTATAACCCTTTTATTATCAATATTTTGTTAAACATTATTAAAGCAAAATTGTTCGTCTTAACATTTTATTTATATCATTATATCTGAACGAAAATCACAGTCAAACTTTTATCTCATCTTATCAAAAATCGGACGGAAGACCCACTCGTTGCTCGCAACGAGATCTCATCTAGTTATTATTATTATTTTTTTTTTCCCCCTTTTCTTTTCGGGGCGATTTCTCAGAGATGGCTGGACGGATTTTCTTGAAATTTTCAGGGATGATAGAGAATAAAAATACGCTCAGACTCTCTTTTCATTTTTTCAAAATTCACTTCCGGTCGTCAGATATGTCCGATTTCCGTTTTTTTCAAAAATATTTTGTCTGAGTCATATCTCAGAAACGGTAAGAGATTAAGACACCAAACTTATATGAGTAATAGATCTTGAGGAGTAGGCAAATCCATTTGGGTTAAGAGCGTCAGCCGTCACTTCCGGTCGTCACAGGAAGTGGTCAAAGAAATCGAAATTTTCAACTTTTCTTTTTTGATTTTTTTCTTTCATCACATTGTTGCATCTTATTTGTAGATTCGAAATATGTTGGTCCCACCGGAAACAAAACGTCAACTTCCGGCTATAAGCGAAAAACTGCATAATTTGAGTATTTTACTTTCCCATAAATATTTTTAATAGATAACGTATTTGAACTTATTT
>NW_026889795.1:10740000-10872500 GCF_033153115.1 Saccostrea echinata | reverse complement strand
CTTATAACTTAAGGATATATTAGTAGAGTGGACAAGATGACATGGTCAAATCAGCATGAACTCACGCGCATGCACGTGCGCTTCGCTCTGATTGGCTGAAACAAAAGTCTCAGTATCTTTTTTGTTTTTTGACAAAATACTTTGAAATTTAAAACATAGTCATACATTTGGAGGTTGTACAATATAATATATGAGAATTATCATGAAAACACGCGCATGCACGTGTGCTGCAATCTGATTGGCTTAAACTTTAAATGACTATAACTTTCTTGGTTCTCAACAAAACAGGATGAAATTTAGAATATAAATAGGTATAATGGATTCCAACATTATGTTACTATCAAAATTGAATGCAGGACCATGCATGCGCGTGCGCGCACGTGCAATGCGAAAAATGACCAATATACTTGATATAGCCGTTAACTCTAAACTATTTGATGAAATGCTTTGATTCTTATAATATAGAGAGATACTAAGGGTGTAGAAAAGATGATATGGTCAACATGCACATGCATTCACGTGCGGGCTCGTGCAATGCTAAAATGACCTATAAAATTGATATAGCTGTGACTTTTATACTTTTTGACGAAATGCTTCAATACTTATAATATTAATGGTGTAGACAAGATAGTTTGGACAACATGCACATGCATGCACGTGCGCGCGCGTGCAATGCTTAAATGAACAATATACTTGATATAGCCGTAACTTTTATATTTTTTGATGAAATATTTCAATACTCAGAATTAAGATGCATTTATAGTATAGACGAAATGACATGACCATCCTGCACATGCATGCACGTGCGCGCGCGTGTAATGCGTAAAAAAACAATATACTTGATTGCCTTATTCAATGAAGCTTACAGGGAATAAGACACCAAAAGGGAGTTGGGGAGCGTTTGGGGAACATCTGTAACGGTCCCCGTTACAATTATAACTAGTTTTATTTTGATTTGTAAATCGTATATCGATTTTATGTTATACACTGTGATATGGAGTTGAAAGCAAGTTAAACATGTAAGCCTTTTTTTAAATCTACTTGTAACTTAACAATGTTTCTTTAAGTGGCTTGAGCCACCGCCGCGTTTCATTTCGTCTAATGACACTTATGTAAACACACGTTAGCACATCTACCACGAACGGTGTTAATTGCATAGATGTGACCAAGATAGTTCTGCGTGATAGGATAAGACGAAATAATTAATGTTAATTATGAGTAATTGGGACCAATTTAACCGTTCGGAATACAGAATAGACAGTATTCGGACTACACAGACTTTTTTATAGTACATTTGTTAAAGAAGTGCATGGGACTAAAATTTATAGCCTGAATGGACAAAATTCCGGAGTACTCAGAGTCCGGATTAGACAAATTTTACTGTACTTGCATACAAATATGTACTCTACAGTATCAACCAGATCAACTTAACATCAAAGCGAACACCAAAGGCGAACAATAAAAGCAAATTTTTCAAGAATCATACATGTACAGGCAAGGGACATAATTATTTGCCACTTCCGCGCAGATCGCGTCACATTTTCTAGCATGTTCGGTAAAGTAGGGCTGAGCGCTTTTAACAGACAAATGATTTTCCCTTTCTATTTTTGTCTTTGTGTTATGATACTACAATTGATGACGTATACACAATATTATTGTCGTCTGCTTTATTGTTTGTCGATAAATTTATGTAAAAACAACATGGATCAGAAAGGAAAAGAATTAAATACGTACGTAGTAAAAGAATTCCTCGTCAGTAACAACATAATTTCAACATCATGGAGAACATTTGGTTAAAATTAAAAAGAACACTGGAAACGAATTCATTAACACAAAAGATCAGCTGATGGCGGAAATTCGGACTGCCTGGGAAAATGTACCAACCTCCTACATTGAGGACCTGTATAAGACAATTCCTGGCAGACTAAATGAAGAATTAAAGATGAGAGGCAATTTAGCAAAGTATTGAGGTAAGATAGGCATTTAATAATTGTTTAACAGCTCCTAAGTATTAAGGTGCGCGATGAAAAAGTACGCCGGCAATTATGAAGTGGCGAATAATTACGTCCCTTGACCGTACATACTAAATTACATAATTTAATTTTGGTTGTAACACGTCATTTGATTGGATAAAAATTAATCTTATTTGTATAACCTGGGTTGCCTACGTCACAATGACTTACGTCAAAAACGTATCAATCCGCTTGACGTTACGTTTAAAATATGAACAATTTGAAGACGTTTTTAAGGTAGAAATTGTTTTGTTTTCTATACTTAATGAAAATTTACGAAAGCCGGATAGGCTCATTTTTGACTAGATAAAAAATAATTAACTCGTTAAAACGAGATAGTTATCTCGTTATAACGAATTAGTATCTCGTTATAACGAGTTAGTTATCTCATTATAACGAGTTAGTTATCTCATTATAACGAGTTAGTATCTCGTTATAACGAGTTAGTATCTCGTTATAAGGAGTAAGTTATCTCGTTATAACGAGTTAGTATCTCGTTATAACGAGTTAATTATCTCGTTATAACGAGTTAGTATCTCGTTATAACGAGTTGATTATCTCGTTATAACGAGTTAGTTATCTCGTTATAACGAGTTAGTTATCTCGTTATAACGAGTTAGTTATCTCATTATAACGAGTTAGTATCTCGTTATAACGAGTTAGTTATCTCGTTATAAGGAGTTAGTTATCTCGTTATAACGAGTTAGTATCTCGTTATAACGAGATAATTATCTCGTTATAACGAGTTAGTATCTCGTTATAACGAGTTAGTTATCTCGTTATAACGAGTTAGTTATCTCGTTATAACGAGTTAGTATCTCGTTATAACGAGTTAATTATCTCGTTATAACGAGTTAGTATCTCGATCGTTATAACGAGTTGATTATCTCGTTATAACGAGTTAGTTATCTCGTTATAACGAATTAGTTATGTCGTTATAACGAGACAGTTTTCTTGTTATTTTGAGACTTAATAGCAATATAGGAATAAAAATGGCTGCAGTTTTAAATGCCATTGAATTTTTAGCAAGTAATTATCGGTCAAATTTAACTTGAACAATTGATAAATGGTTGAAAATTTAATTTGCTCTGGGGTTTACTTATGATTAAATATGATTAAATATGTTGCATAACGAGATAATTATCTCGTTATAAAGAGATAACTAACTCGTTATAAGAGATACTAACTCGTTATAACGAGATAACTAACTCGTTATAACGAGATTTTAACTTGTTATAACGAGATACTAACCCGTTATAACGAGATACTAACTCGTTATAACGAGTTAAATATTTTTTTTGTCTTGTCAAAAATAAGCCTATCCGGCTTTCGTAACTTAGATATATCAACTCTTTAGATCAATTTTTATCTCGTTATAACGAGATAATTATCTCGTTATAACGATATAATTATCTCGTTATAACGAGATAACTAACTCGTTATAACGAGATAACTAACTCGTTATAACGAGATACTAACTCGTTATAACGAAATACTAACTCGTTATAACGAGATAACTAACTCGTTATAACGAGATAACTAACTCGTTATAACGAGATACTAACTCGTTAAAACGAGATACTAACTCGTTATAACGAGATAATTATCTCGTTATAACAAGATAACTAACTCGTTATAAGATATACTAACTCGTTATTACGAGATAACTTACTCGTTATAACGAGATACTAACTCGTTATAACGAGATACTAAGTCGTTATAACGAGATACTAACTCGTTATTACGAGATAATTATCTCGTTATAACGAGTTAAATATTTTTTTTGTCTTGTCAAAAATGAGCCTATCCGGCTTTCGTAAAAATTAAATTATTAGGAATGAATTAAATAGCACCCCAAGTTATACTGGTATAACCTGGATTGGAGCAGTTTACGCTTTTTTTTATGAACCGCTTCACGGTTTATAAAGCGTAAACTGCCCCAACCCAGGTTATACGGTATAACTTGGGTTGCTATTTAATTCATTCCTTAAATGTTTGATTCTTCAAAATGCATTTATTTGTAAATTTATTTTGAATATACATATTTACCAGTGACCTTATTTAATCTTTGTAATTTACATATAGGGAGAGGGCGTAATAAGTCTTATTTCCTATGAAGCTTGTATCACAAGCTTTGAATGGTTACAAAGTCGGGTGTAAATTTCCATGCACCCGACTTGAGCCGGGGGTAAATAACATAACGTCACAATGCATAGATTTTCTATGATAAAAAGCATATAAAATGACGTCACGATGCATTGTATTACGTTGTAATTCTTATCGATAGGTTGAGACACAGTTGATTGGACTTATGTTTACAAAGAATTTATTTGGGAACATAGGAAATAAATTCCTTATCCAGGTCAAATCAAGGGTGTACGGGAATTTACCCCGGTTTTATTCCATACACCCTTCGGCCGAAAAGGGTGTACGGGGATTTACACCGGGTTGTATTCTATACACCCTTTGGCCTTCGGCCTCAGGGTGTATGGAATAAAACCCGGGGTAAATCCCCGTACACACTTGATTGAACCTGCATAACTAATATTATAGAACTTGTGCCCAAATCCATTTGTTATTAGATCTTATTTTGTTATCCATTTGTTATTAAATCTTATTTTGTAATCCATTTGTTATTAGATCTTACAATAAAATATGTTTAAACTTAAAGCAAACAATGTTTTTGCTTTGCGTTCAGGTCATCGATTAATATATCTTATACGGTAAATAAGCGTAATCAGAAATTTCTGAACCATTCAGTAAGTACGTGTATGAGGTTCGTGGCCAAGCGCAATGAAATTAAAAGTGCTTGAAGTACATATTGATTTTTTTATACACATATAGTAAGCATCATCTTTTTCTATTAATACAATTTATTGTAAACCAAGTTGGATTTTTCAATAGTTTTAATGTTTTGAAAGCAATGGTATGTCCCGGCCGCTCGACCTCAAAACAAGACGTATTTTCAACCTGAATGTAACATTTTTATTATGATCATTTTCCATCCAATAATCACTTTTATTTACTCTTGTGACATAACACAATTGTTCCGTAAATTTTGCAATTTTTACCTCTTTCTGTAGGAATATCTATGAAGAATTTTATATGGAATGTCCAAGCAATAAAAAAGTTTAAAAATGACCCATAAGGTGGAGGGATGTCTTTTTCCCACATTCTATAAAGTATCTCTCATGAAAAAAAATCAGCACATACATGTATACTGGACAACATTCATTAGGGATCATATTTTTACACAAGAAAAATATTTCCGTACCCATGAATTTATGTGAAAACAAAGTTTGAGTACTTTAGAGAACATGTAATTCACAAGATTCGATACTTATGGACGACGGACCTAATTCGAAATTTCGCGCCACTGCGCAGAAACCCGCGCATATGCCTTGAATCAGATTGACGTAACTATGTATCGCAAAAGATAAAAAAAAAATATACATTTCTAATTCTTTTGAAGAGTTTTAAACGTTTCCTCTCAATTCCAGAATATTGTAAACATTTCGATTTATATTCATTTGTTGATTCTATAAATAAATTATTTTTTACGACATTTACCGAAAGCGCATATCAACAATAGACTGGTACCCTGACATTGGTTAACGGGCGCAAGCGCCCTAAAAAACCATAATTCCTAGCGGCAGCGACTGGAATCAAGGGCAGAGAACCAGTGCTAATATCAACAATAGCCTGGTCCCCTGGCTCATCCTTGCAGCGACGCGGAGTACACGAAGCAAAACAGGGACAGGGAACCAGGCTAGGTGTACAAAAACACATATGTATGATGTTAATAAAAAAAGAAAGAAACGACGAGAGAACGGTTTATGTATACTACGGCCAAAATGTACGATCCTCTCCCATTCTTGGTTCTATGCCTACGAGCGGACTCTGAATGGTAACCGTGGCTTGAGACGATGATCATGAAGTTCAAGTTGATGTTTCTGACGAAGACGATTAACTGTGGTACCCGTATTATTTTTGAAGACGTTTTAAGACTCAGGGGTATGTCATCGATTTGAAAGAACGATCTTTTCTGAAGAATGTCTAAGATATATTGGCATCTCATTCTGGAGTTTAACTTAATTAACATAAAAAGTTTTTAAGTGCATGTTTGTAAACATGTAAATGAAGTAGAAAACACACCAAGAACCAGGAATGCCAGGACCTAAGCTAAAACTTTCTGATTGACCATGTTGACATCAACACTGAACATTTGGAACAGGTAACCGTATTTAAATATAGGCCTATATATTTTTTCAATGTTACATTTGGTATTATTTATTCATAAATATTAATACAGTTTTTCAATGCAGACAAATCTTATCAATAACTTTGTAAAAAGGATTTTGGATGCAACATAAATTGCATTAAGGACAATTCCTAATTAGGGTAGCCTAGTTTATAAGCATAGTTAATTCTGATAGAATTTGACCGAGCTGAACTAAGCCAGATAAACCTGGCTACATGCTAATAGAATCAAATAACCCAGCTTATGTTGTGAGCAGTATAAATAGAAATATTGTAGTTCTATGGTAAAACATAACTAAGATAGAAAGGACTGCAAATATATAATAGTTCACTGTCTTCACCAGAGTATCTCCATCAAAAGCTTCTTGTCATAGAATAAACCAATTTCAATACAAATATCTCCAAGGACACAATGTCGAAGCCGCCTGACATGCCTGAGCCTTTCAATTTTTTTTTGCTCAGTCAGTCCTCCAGTCTTGATGCGAGTGCAACACCATCTCACAATATACATATATTATTGACTGGGTTCAAAGGAAACGTGTTAAGATGAAGGCAAACAGTTTGGTTTTAGAGGTCAACAAAACATTTTGCCTGAGAAAACAGTTACTTAATAAATGTTTTGTTACTGTACCTTTTATTTTTTAAAATACATGTATCTTGTGCTGGCTTCCTTAATCTAAATTTCCTTTACCAGCACTTTGATGAAACTCGTGATCGGTCAATTCTGTCACTGTCAAACACAAATGAATGCTACTGAGATTTAGCTGATCCTGTCCAATGTGTTATGTAACTGGTCCAATATCTCATCGGCAGGTCCAATATTTCACTCCGAGCTCAAACATTGATGACCACTCAGTAAAATATTGGAAATGTTAGACTTTTTAAGTGTAGATTTAAATAGGAACTGGTCATTCCCTGTTTTACCAAAGTGCTGAATCATCAGAATCAAGTATGCTATCATGTGCCATATTATATAAGATATATAAGTGATTTATAAGTGATATATATATAAGTGATATATAAGATATATAAGTGATATATAAGTAATATATATATAAGTGATATATAAGTGAACCCTTGAATCATTTGTTTTAACTATGATAATTATATTTATCTGAATTATCTCACAAAGCTGTTTCCTCCAAAATTATAAGTTGCCTTCATATCTTTTACAGTGCACAAAGCTTTGAAAAAATTAACATGATTAAACAGCTTTAAAAATGTGTATACTTGAATCACACTGATCATGCTAATTGGTCGTTATGATGCTATCTTGTACATCACAATATTCACATGTATTTTGAATTTCAAATTTAATAATTGATTTTTTTTTTTACCACAGAAAACAATCTACAGAGATACATGTACTGAAGAAATACCTGCTGTTGAAAAAAAACCCTAGCTAAGACATGTTTGTTTTTATTTACAAACAACATGATCAGGTAAGTTGAGTGTGTTGATACTTTTGAAAAATGAAAACATCACTCTTGTTTAAAAAGGGGATAAATGTGAAATATGTTCTTATTTGCTGCTCCTGTTCTTTATACACTGCACATGCTCATTAATCATATGCTTTATTAGGGTTTGAATATGCATTTTGACTTTGAATATATTCATGTATTTTTAAGGTCTTCCGCTCCAGGCGGAAGACCTTCTACTGATTCTGATGGTTAAGATTATTCTTATTATTCTTTTTTTTTCCTAGACGCCAACTTTGAGACCTCATATCTTGCTCATTTCTCAACGGATTTTGCTCAAATTTGCAGGGTTTAAAGGACTTATCGCATGTTTCTAAATTATTTGAAATTAAAAGCGTAAAACGTTCCTTATGACCACAGTTTATAAATTTTGTGTTTTTACTGCTGATAAACCGCGGTAATTAACCAATTATTGACCCAAATGGAAACCCCTGAATTAAAAATCTAAGTTAATTAGATAGCGATCACGTGACCCTGTGACGTCAAAGGCGACAATGGCTGATCAGCTCTTCACGTAAATCTTACTAAAATATACGCGATACAACCTGAATTTTCTGCGTTATGGACGACCAAATCACTGATTTTATCGATATGAAATTTCATATCCAACCTTATATTTTAGAATTGTCAGCAAGAAATAATCTGAAAAATCCGTTAACATTGTAAAAATAGCAGCGACGATAACGAGGGAGACGCGGCGAAGACGAAGAAACTCGCCATCACAATACAATTTGATTTGTCATTTTATCACATGTATTAACTTATTTGATTCACAAATTTAATATTACATAACTTTGTTATTCTTCGTTTTTAACATGATATTAATTTATGCAAGTATGCTTTCATATGTTTTGTAAAGGATGGCTGTCTTGAAAAATAATTTTCCGATCACGAAACATTGCCGTAATCAGACCTACAGATTCTAAATGTTTGGAATAAAAAACTAAAATATCTCAAAATTCTTATACCTTAGGACTAGTTAATGTTTCTATAGTAATTGAAAATCACGGTAGAAATTAATTTTTTCAGTATTTTTCATAATTAATCTGCATTTGTCGTTGATAACTTCGTAAATAGTGTGCAACTTCTCATCTCTCTATCACTGAATTGTCGCCTATGACGTCAGAGCAGTATTTCGCCGAAATCCGACTGAAATATGCATATTGCCGTATTTGAACTTCAACTCTCAATATCTCTTAAAATATGCTTTCAACAACGTTTATTGTATTCAGAATTTTAATAAACAAGGTTGTAGATAATATTTTTCATAAAATTAAGATTTTTGAAAAATCATGCGATAAGTCCTTTAAAGACGTTACAAAATTCTGTCAGAATGCTGTCAAACATTTCAAAAACCCACTTCCGCTTTTGGGTTATCTCCCTTTAAATGAATATTTAGGAGGCTTCATTTCCAGACAAAGGCTCAGAGACTACTGAAGCTGGAGTAGAAATTCTACCAAATTTAAATAATAGAAGCACAGAAGTTGTGCACATCGGTTTTTGTTTTTCAATTTCTGCATTCAAAATGGCGCTAGAGAGGGGTCAAAAATTAGAATGCCAAAAAGAGCGAAAATTTACACATATTTTCCTTTTTATCTTCTAAACTAAAAATATTTTGATAAAACATGTAGAATAAAAGTTGTGCACAATTTTAAGGCCTTTCATTTGAGACCACTAAAAAGGGTCTGGCCCCTAAAATTAGGGATCTGGGGCCCTTTAAAGTTTTTGCTTTATAACTCAAAAACGGTAAATATTTCGAAAAGGCTGCCGTAATTAAAGTTGTTATTTAACATCTTATTGATCTCAAGAAAATGTTATTTTGTTTGAGTCTTGTGTTCTAAATGAGCTAGAAGCATAACACATATACAGGTAAGTGTTTTCATTCAGCGAGTAAACAAGAGCTCTTCACGCGTGTAATTAAAATAAACTTACTATAAATAATAAACCTTGCTATATTAGATGCTAATATTCTTTAGAATCAGGTTTTTTAAGTATTTTGTGCTTTATTTCCAAATTATTTACTGACAACTTTCCCTTTTATTTCGTTTGTTTTCAAATTTGGATAAACCAGTCTACTAAACAGGGAAAAAAAGATAACCTTTTCTTCTTATCATATAAAAACAAACAATAAAGTTAGAAAATAAAACAAAACTTTAAACATAGACTATTCACAGCCATTAAGTACACGCCTTTTACATTCACCTCGAGTGTTTACAATTATGTAACCCCTCCCTCGATAGCGCGTGGCAAAGGAGGTTACCGAGGATCAATCGGCGTGTGAACCAGCGACCTAAGGTCATACACAAAACAAACCATAGAATGGCCATTCCAAATACATTTTAACTAAGTGATGAGTGGATAAATATGTTGAATCTTTCAGATTATTTCATATCTTTGATTAAGTCGCTAGTACATTTCGATTTATATTTTATTCGCTCAATTACAAGAAAGTTGCATATTTATTCTTATAAACATTGCATTGTTGAGATAATTGCGCTTTGTGGAAAATTACTTTAAAATCATTTCGAATCTTTCATATGATTCCGTCTTACTGTTTAATTATCACTCGCTCGTTTTAATCAGCTAGTCTTAACTGCCTTTCACTTATTCACTTCAAATTCAATGCATTTTGAATGCCGAAAAGACCACTTTCTTTGCGTATTAAGGACATACGCAACGTACCTTACCTACTGATAATTTTTCAAGATATTCTTAATATAAGATTATAGTGCCATCAGATGTTCATAGACAAAAAATCAGCATGCATTACCAGGGGTTTTAAAAAGATATCAAATGATGAAAATTCTTGTATAATGCAAAGAAAAATATAAAAAAAATTAAAAAATATATATTGTAGATGTTTTGTTTACCCAAACTTGTTGAAGAAGAAGTGTACAACAGAAAATATGGACACTGAAGTTTAGTACACAGTTCTTTTAAGTAATGGAACTCTTCAACTCCAGGGAAATAGACAATAAAGTTCAAACTACGTTGCGTATGTCCTTAAAGAAACAGTTTATTTATCTCTCTTATGTTATTATTTAACGAGTTGCTATTTCTTTCATGAACATTAAACAGGATGTATGTAATTAAAAACGCTAATTGTATGTAGAGGTCACATTTTTAATTGTCAGGAAAATCGAAAATAAAATTAAGTACTTTTGAGTTTGTATTATTTTCTTCCTAACTTACAATATTATTGCATACAAAATACTAGGTCGGACGCATATAACTTAACCGCCTCAATATTTCACTTGTATTTGAAAATTCTATCGAGCGTCGAATGAATTTTACCCTTTAAAAAGTGTACAAAAAAACCCCTTCCTATGCAGTTTTCTTTGGGAATCAATTGGCTTAGATAGTGTTGACAAAACTCACGCAATGAGAAGCCATACATTTCAAACTTGTGACCTCTTGGTCAGTGCATGTGAAGATTACGCATGGCAATTAGTGTCTGGAAAACGAAGTATGTTTTATAAGTGATTTGACAGGTTAAGATTTGTTCTCATTCCAAATTAAATACAAACACAAACCCTTTATTTTCTTTGTTATTTTATACCGTCAGTTATATCAGATAGATTGTTTTAAAAACGTGTTGTTTAGGAAGATTAATCTTATGCATTTGTTTTATTTCATCTAATAAATTGAATTTACCCATGACACAAATTATTGGTACATGCATGTAAGTACGCGTAAATGCGATTTAATTTGTTTATGCGGAAGAGCGCCCAAAATAAATACACTTCGAACTCTGGAATTTCCCTATTTTACTGTTTAAATCATAGGTCCACTCAGCTGACGAGTTGTTTTAAAAACGGTAATAAATCATATTCAAGTCCTGGCCAGTGATCGTTACGGTTGGTGACATTGCGATTTAACAGGTCGATACTAAGGTACTAAGACACTAATGGGTGTATATATTTTCACCTAATATGTTTTCATTGAGTGTTTTCATAAGAAGTAAATTGCTGGAGAATATCATCACATCGGTAGCGTGTAGAAACAGCGGTATATGAACACACGCTTTTGTGTACAAAGCAAACGTGTAAACCAAAAGGATGGGGAAAAACGACGAAATAAAAACATTTCTCTATTAACTGAAATTATTGTCTTTAGACAGATAAAAATAAATGATTATCCGCCTGAGAACATATGAAAATCATAACCAAATACAATGTAACGAAGGATTTTGGGTTTAATCCCGAGTACACAATTATAGCAATGATATGTACATGCAGAATACCTCTTTTTTTATCCTTCGTCCATGTGTTCTTCCTTAACGGAAAAAATTATCAGTGAATTATATTATACCGAACGAGGTTGAAAAATGCCGAACTTTATTTCTTAAAATTAACAGCAATTATCCGACTTTTCTCATATCACTGTAAAAATGCCGTAAAAACTAAAACCGTCTGGTTTGACTTTGTCAACGCGTTTTAGATCGGGTTTGAGATTTTTATTAAATGTCTGGAGTATTTCGCTTATTCTTCAAGTCCGTATAATGAAAGAAAACACTGGCAGATTTAGAGGAGGTTCAGGGGGCCTGCCCCCACTGGCGGATTTAAGTGGGGCTTGGGGGCGCACGCCCCCCCCCCTAAAATTTTCAAAATATGACATGACTAATATTAATAATGCCATACTTTGGTTTTATAATTAATGGTCAATTAAAAAATGGTAATTTTATTTTATGACCAAGTATCGGTTTTCTTAAAAATCAAGTCTGAAAACCTTGCATTCCCTAGGCTATGAATATTATCTCATAATTATTCAAAGCGGAAAACGTCTCCCGATTTCGTTTGAAGGGTAGACAGCACTTGTCAATTTCCTATGATGATACAAAGAAAAATACTGCAATATTTAAAGGCTGGTCGAAGGTAAATAACATTCGGCAAACCTCGGCTGATTCCGTCACCTTCATCCAGATGAGGTACGAATCAGCCGAGGTGTGCCGAGTGAGGTAAATAAATGAATTTAAAATCAGAAGGTCTACGTTACAAACCTATCCACTGATTGATGTATTTATTTATCAAATGGTGTAACTATGCAGTAATTTACTTACATAGATACAAGACTTTTTTTAACGTCAGGATATAGGTTAGGATGGTCACAGACGAGTGTAACTTCGACCACCTGGTTAATTTCGACTGTTCATAAATACCTTAAAATAATTTGTTTATAACCCATTATAGTGTACACACATCTATTTTATGCAGAAAGAAAATGCATTTTTCATATACAAATCAATGTTGATAATAATAGGCGAAATTTATTTCTTTACTGGAAAATTACATCCAAGAAGAAACTTTATCGCCCGAAAAATTACGGACGAGTATTTTTAAACCATTGCGGGGAATTATCAGTTTATCACCTCTAAAAATATCTTGTATATACAGAAAGACACAGTGGATATTCCTGGCGTGAAATTTATCAACTATGTTTAAATTTGCAACTTAAATTTTATACCTTTTAAATTTATAGTATTTAGTTTTTACAAATAAAATGCAAATCAGCTGAACAGAAATCGGCCGAAGTTACCCTTTGCATGAATACGGCGTCAGCAGGTAACTCAGTTCGACCAATGAAAATGACGCAATGCTATTTGTTACCAGAAAAAATCATGACCACCATCCGTATAAAAAAAGTATTAGGATAAGTATTATGTACAAGAATACTCCGTAGAAACTAGTTCTATAACCGTGGAAAAAATCATCTGTTTTGTTTACATGCGGTTTAGATGCCTGCGCATATATATATATATATATATATATATATATATATATATATATATATATATATATATATATATATATATATATATATATATATATATATATATTTGTAACATGCCTTGACAAATCGGTAAATTAATCTCTAGGCACCTGGTGCACTTAATGTCTTCAAATTAGGTACATTTTGAAAATTGCTTTTTTTCTTTTTGTCAGCATTTTTTCACAATCTTTTATGTTTTACAACAGAATAATTTAAATAATATATATGTATTTTTTTTAAATTAGAGATGACGCGAATAATTTCATTTATATTTGCACATCGATCGAAAATACCCCGTGTGCAGTTGAAGTTACCCAACACACATATCTTGTAAATCGAACACATTTATTTTATATCATGACGAATAATACATATAACACAATGTAATCTGAACAATAAAAGGTATTCCGAAGGAAAAATAATCCAGTAAAGGTTGAGCGTAATACATGTAATAGGCAGTGACATACTTGAACAAATCTAAATATAAAAACATAATCGGTCGAAATTACACCACCCTACCCTACAGTGTATCTGTCATATATGTATAATACTTATAAAAACAAATGTTGCAATATTTAATTTTTCAATATTCAGATATTCTTTGTGTATCATTGTGCTTCGTTTATTTCATACTGCTATAAAGGGAACTGCACGTTACAGCGTGTTTGTTTATATTGTTTCGTTGGCTGCGGTGGAGATACATGTGTAGGCCAGTGAATGGAATTTAAAAAAAAAAAAACAACACTTTTTGGAATAACATTAGAGTTACATACAAATATCAGGTTGACTAGCATTCTTGCTGAAATAATAATGATTCAGAACGACTTCTGACATACATGAAGTTCGGAGATTCACGAAGTTCGGAGATACACAAAGTTTCTGCTTTCTCAAGAGTAAATTTGAAATAAAAATTATCAAATGATTAATAAATTTGTACATTATTCTTAAGCAGACATGAAATTCCTACAAAGACTTTAGAGTATTGTAAGTTACAAACTTAATTCATATCTTATAGGCTTTTGTGTAAAGGAAGTAATCAATACAACTATTTTTGTGTCTGGTTTTACTGACTCTTAAAATTCACGAAAATCCAGGAGCTTCCGGGGGCTTCGCGCCCTGGGCCACCACCAGGGCTTCGCCCTGGACCCACTGGAGGCCTTAAGGCGGCCCCCAGACCCCCTGCCTGAACGAAGTTATCCCCCCCCCCCCATCACAAATCCTATATCCGCCCATGGCCCCCTTTTGTATCCAAAATATACACAAGATTTAATAAATCAATTTATAATGTGGCTTTGGGCCCCTACCCCGACACAAAACTGGTCGGACCCCCTTTTCAAGATTCCTGTTTCCGCCACTGAAAAAGAATTTGTTGTTCTCTTGGATGTCGATATCTGAATTATGTTTTATTTAAACACCTAGTCTAATATATCATGGGCGCCAATAATAGGACGATTATTTGTTTTTTAAAATAAAGAGGTTCTTACAGATGTTTAAAAAACCTTATAAACGGCTAAATAATTATTTAATTCATCTACAACAAATGTTAGTTTAGTTCTTTGCTTTCATAATCTAACTTTTTATAAATTAACACGAAAGTCGTGCGATCGTATACAAATACTCAGAAGCAATCTTTCATATTTAATGAACGTATAGGTGAATAAATTTCCTCTCATCACTATACGTAAACCCCCATCCTCGAAATAAATAGAATGTTTTCCTTCGCAGTCGGTTGGTTTTACCAGGTACATGTCAGTACAAGTGAGGATGGAGCTTTATAGAAGCAGGTGATGAATTCCGAGAGAAAGGCACTGCCTATTTTATATACATGTACATTCTTAGGGACATGGTTTTCTGAACAAATCTCACTGTTATTCAAAGACCTAGCTAGAAATTCTCTCTCTCTCTCTCTCTTTGAAATGCAGGCCCGTCGATTGTAACAAGAAAAAAATGACAAAATAGTTTCAATTTTTAATAAGTATTTCATCTCCCAAGCCAAAGACCCAAGCAAGCTTTTGCTGTTCATAATTCTTCATCTCTGTTTGCTATATTGGTGTATATAAGCATTATCGTCGTTGTTGTTCTAAAGCTACTCGTAAATTTTTCTCATTTTTATCTTATCAAGAACCACTGGACCATAACAACGAAAATTAACACAGAATATTTTTGGTAAAGTTTGTTCAAATGAAGGGTCACATCCTCTTTTAACGGATACATGTAGAAAAAATTAGATGGGGTCCAGGCGCAGATCAAGGAATTTTTTTTCCACGGAGGGGGGGGGGGGGGGGGGAGGGGAGGGGATCCCAATAGAAAAAAATATTTCAACCCAGAAATTTCTTGACGAGCCAAAAAAAAAAGAAACTCTTTTCCCAAACGTGAAAAACCTATTTCGTGTGTGTGTTTGTGTGTTTGTATGGGGGAGGGGGTGGGGGTGGGGGTCGTTGACTTTTAAAGCTTCATACCTAAGACTTTTCATACCATTTTAACACAGATCCGCGTTTTCGAGGAAGGGTCCGTGTTTTCTAAGGGGGGGGGGGCATGGTCAGTTTTACTTGTTAGCTCACCTGAGCTGAAAGCTCAAGTGAGCTTTTCTGATCACCCGTTGTCCGTCGTCCGTCCGTCTGTAAACTTTTCACATTTTCAACTTCTTCTCAAGAACCACTGGGCCAATTTTAACCAAACTTGGTACAAAGTATCCTTGGGGGAAGGGGAGTTTAAAGTTTTAAAATAAAGGACCAAGTCCCCTTACAAGGGGAGATAATCAAGAAAAGACAAAAATAGGGTGGGGTCATTAAAAAATCTTCTTCTCAAGAACCACTGGGCCAGAAAAGCTGAAACTTACGTGGAAGCATCCTGGGATAGTGAAAATTCTAAATTGTTAAAGTCATGACCCCCGGGGGTAGGGCGGGGCCACAATAGGGAATACAAGTTTTACATTGAAATATATAGGAAAAATCTTTAAAAATCTTCTTCTCAAGAACCACTGAGCCAGAAAAGCTGAAACTTATGTGGAAGCATCCTGGGGTAGTGTAGATTCTAAATTGTTCAAATCATGACCCCCGGGGGTAGGGCGGGGCCACAATAGGGAATACAAGTTTTACATTGAAATATATAGGAAGAAATCTTTAAAAATCTTCTTCTCAAGAACCACTGAGCCAGAAAAGCTGAAACTTATGTGGAAGCATCCTGGGGTAGTGTAGATTCTAAATTGTTCAAATCATGACCCCCAGGGACAGGGCTGGGCCACAATAGGAAATACAAGTTTTACTTAGAAATATATAGGAAAAATCTTTAAAAATCTTCTTCTCAAGAACCACTGAGCCAGAAAAGCTGAAACTTTTTTTGGAAGCATGCTGGGGTAGTGTAGATTCTAAATTGTTCAAATCATGACCCCCAGGGACAGGGCTGGGCCACAATAGGAAATACAAGTTTTACATTGAAATATATAGGAAGAAATCTTTAAAAATCTTCTTCTCAAGAACCACTGAGCCAGAAAAGCTGAAACTTATGTGGAAGCATCCTGGGGTAGTGTAGATTCTAAATTGTTCAAATCATGACCCCCGGGGGTAGGGCGAGGCCACAATAGGGAATACAAGTTTTACATGAAATATATAGGAAAAATCTTTAAAAATCTTCTTCTCAAGAACCACTGAGCCAGAAAAGTTGAAACTTATGTGGAAGCATCCTCAAGTAGTGTAGACTCTAAATTGTTCAAATCATGACCCCGGGGATAGGGCGGGGCCACAATAGGGGGAATCTCAAGTTTTACATTGAAATATATAGGAAAAATCTTTAAAAATCTTCTCAAGAACCACTGGACCAGAAAAACTGAAACTTATGTGGAAGCATCCTGGGGTAGTGTAGATTCTAAATTGTTTAAATCATGGTCCCTGGGGGTAGGGTGGGGCCACAATAGGTATTACAAGGGGGAAGTCTGGTAATCAACAGCATGGCCAAAGTTACTCAGGTGAGCGATGTGGCCCATGGGCCTCTTGTTTAGTATATACATTTAACTGCCCCCAACCCCCTCTAGATCCGCGCATGGGGTCATTTGAAAATAGTATTCTTAAGAATCCCTGGACTAGAATGAGAAAATTTCCAACATAGCATACATTCATTTTTTTTTTTTCAAATATTGATTCCAGGGAGAAGGTTTGGGCCGGAAAGAGTGTTCATAATTTAACAAAGGAATTTATATATCCCCCCAAACGAAGTGTGTGGGTTTGGGGTGGGGGTGTTTTGAGTCTTTTGGAATCACACTGTCCGTCTGCCTAGCTGTCCGTCTGTACGTGATAGTTCGCCAAGGATATTATAACTTTGTTATGAAGAAACTGGAAGGTCATACTTGGTACAAAGATTACTAATGATCCGAAGGTGTGTCATGGTTTTGATCCAACATCATTCCAGCAAGTTCAAGGTCATTGGAAAAAAATAGCAAGTATCATACTTGATACAGAAATTGCTTATGACAAAATTAAAGGGTTTGACACGACTTTCATCCAAGGTAATTCCTGTAAGTTCAAGGTCACTGACAGAAAACTGTAAGATTACTGTATGTGTTATAACTTTTGAAGCTCATACTTGGAACAAAGATCGCTTATGATCCACCGGTTTGAGATAACATAGTACTAGACTGGCAGAAGAAGTGGCAAAATTCGTGCCTGGATTAAAAATTTATAAGGGGTGGGAGGAACACAGGAAACTTTTTCTCAGATTGCTTGAGATGGGTTTTCCTGACCTTGAACAAAGGTTTTTTTGGCAAGTTCAAGGTCACTGGCAGATAAATATTATTTTTTTTCCACATGCTATAACTTTGTTATATAAAATCACTGGAAGCTTTTACTTGATACAGAGATTGCTTATGATCCAAGAATGTGTTTTGACCTTGATCCAAGGTCTTTCTGGGCAAGTTCAAGGTCACTGACAGAAAAGTGCAATATTCTTTTTTCAGGTATATCTTTGTCATTGGGTATCACTGGAAGCTCATAATTTGTTCAAAGGTTGTTTTTGACCTTAACATAGGTCATTTAGGCAAGTTCAAGGTCACTGATATATTAAGTGTAAAATTCAAAAAGGTCTAGTCGCCCAAGTGGCGCAGTGGTAAGAGTGTCTGCTCTAGAGTCGTGGATTATGGAGTTGATCCTTACGTCGCAGGTTCGAATCCCACTGTGGGACGCAGAGACTGATCCTTCGGATGAGACCGTACAAACTGAGGTCCCGTCTGGCAGTAGGTGCTGGCACGAAAAAGATCCCTCACTGCTAAATGGCCATGTGTGCCGAGTATAGGTCAAAATTTGCAGATCTCCATCGGCAAATGGTGGCGTCTCCATATGATTGAAAAATTCTCGAAAGGGACGTTAAACAACATACAAACAAATGAACAAAAAGGTCTATACTTTTGTAATAGAAAAAAATTGCATGCATTTGCATTTCACTGAAAAGATGATAAATATATCATCCAGAGTGTGTAATGGCCTTGACTAAATTCGAGGTCACTTAAAATATGATGTTTTTGGATGAATAGTCTGAAAGAATACGTGACTGTGATTTTTTTTCTTATGTCGGTGAAATAAAGATGGTGTTTGCTCTTAACAAGCTGCAGAATGTGTCATGGCTTGATGCAAAGTTATTTGGACAAGTTCAAGTTCACTGACAGGGGAATTTTACATTCCTTTACTGTCTTTCTACTGTTGAAACATTGAAAGTTGATGCCCTTACAGGATTGTTTATAACCTTAAAATGTTGCATGACCTTGACTCAAGGTCGCTCTGTCCTGTCCGGAGCTCCGACGGAAGACCTATTCGTTGCATTGCAACGAGCTCGGCTCTAGTTTACTATCTATTTATTCACCTAACTTTGAAATGTATGATTGTACTTAATTTTATATATTGTTTGTATCATGTAAATCCTAATTTGGTTCCCATATTGTGATTATATTTAAACTACAATATTTAATAATATGTTTTATATTTTTTCCCTCAGAAAAAATACATAAAAGTCAAAGTTTTGGACAATGAAAAAAAATCATCATAACTAGTTACATGTGTAAAATGTATACTTGATAATGATAAAATATTTATTTATCTGAATATCACAATCATTTTTTGTGGATTTCTTTCCAGGTAGAAACAACAATATAACTCAAATTGCTGCATCTGTTGGAGCACCCATCTTTAGCAGAAATTTTACTTGAATTTACAGCATTTCCATCAAGGCATCAAAGCATGAATTGATCGTTGTAACTTACATGTAACATCCCTTGCAAGATTATTTAACCCTTATGAGAAATCACAAAATGCAGTGAATGACTTGAAATTTAGACCTTTGCTCAACACTAAGGCCCAGTGAGGAGTGAAGGTTCTTTAGCGTGCCAATGCCTGCTCTTACATGGGACCTCAACTTTTACTGTCTCATCCAAGACCTCCAACTTTCACTTTATTGTGCCAAGTGCTAGTGTTGCTGTTTGGGCTGGAACCCTCGACCCAAGAACCAGGAGGGAGCGTTCCACAAAATGGGTGATCACAACACCCATACACTGAAGATTCTGAATTGTTCAAATCATGACCCCCAGGGGTAGGGTGTGGCCACAATTGGGAACCTCTAAGCATAATTAAGAGTTGCAATTACATGTATTTTATAATGGCTCGTTGTGTACTCGTACATAGGAAGAACAATGAAGACAGAAAGGTGTATGTAACAAAAGTAAATGAAAACTTAGCTCAAGCAATGTTCGGGAAGAGTGATTTTGTTTTTTCAAATACATGAGCATGTCATAATGATTTAAAAAGCGTTAAAAGCTTTTTTTGTACATCTTCCACAAATGTATTGTTACAGCATCAGAATACATGATTAGCCACTGAGAAAACTATTCATATAAAACAAATTGCATATTGTTGTTGTACATTTACACAGCATGTACATTACTCATTACATTTACAGATGTGATGAAATATTTAGGTACTCTACATGTAGTTACTTGTACGGTTGGTGTGAACCGGTTTTACCAAACATGAAAACATTTTTGTTATTTCTCATCAGAAAAAAATAAAACTGTAATAAAATTTTGGTTAAAAAAATTAAAGTTTGTATACCTAATAGGTAAATGAAGTGAAATCATTATAAACAAACACAAAATATTTTTGTATATTTCAGCACATTTTGATACTGAATGGTACTTTTTCAATACTTCATAGTTACATCTTTTATACCTGTCAACATTTTTTCCTGAAGTGTGAAATACTTTATGAATAAAGTATTATAACTGTGTGTTAACTCCTTATATTCTTTACAATGAGAGCAGCCTCAGGGTAAAATAACACAGGTGCATGATTGTAAAATGTTTTTTTTAAAGGTTGTAGAGTTTACTTCCCATAGCATGCACGTCTTGTAAAAAGACACATGAATTCTCAATTGAAATAATATCTTTGTAAAGATTTTGGGTAGGAATTCCCAAATGACAAGCTGATGGATATTTTCTTCCCTATTTACATGTATCACTATCAAAAGTCTTGGAATTTGTAGATTATTATTAATTTATAAAGATAAGAAAAGAGGATACTCCTACAATTTAAATATTTATTCTACAGTTTATCATAGTTCATTAACATGATTAAGACATCAGTATTCAATCATAGATTTTATATTTTGTCTTTTAAGTTTACTATTAAAGCATATTTAGTGGAAAATGAGTCTATCAGAGTAATTAAAAATGATTTTGATTATGAATGCCAAATTTTGCCATATTTCAATTTAAAACTCTTAGTCCAAAAAATACAGAACCCTGTACAAAAAAGACTTAAATAAGCTCTAGTTTATATAGATAGTAAAGACAGAGTAAAGTGTCGGAACAAGACAGAAACCAAAAAGTCTTATCTTGAAACAGTTCCTTAAAATTCACTTGGGCTTTTACCATCTATGCATATTTATAATTTGATAAACACTGTATCATATACATGTACATGTATTAGAGTTTAGTTTGCTCAGAAAACTTTAAACTTCTGAAATGAACAGGCTTGCAGATAATGATTTGTTACATCAGGGACCTATAGGACGCGGATCACGTAAATCATACTTTGAGACCATCCCTAGAGTATTATACGCGCATAATTCACGTGTATCATACTTGGACACCATCCTTAGAGTTTTTTTTAAATTGGCAAACCACTTTAAATTATTATCATTATTTAGTGTTAAAGTAAGTTAAAGAATAAGTACATGAAACATCAGAATTTATTTGGCCAAGGTATTTTCAATGATAATTTTTCCCCAAAATGTGCCCTACACCAGAGTTTGACATGCCCCCCTGAAAAATTAAGGCCAATGACCCATTTATTTTTTGGCATAATTTGCTAGTAAATTGTCTTGTTTACATAATCCTTTAATATGAATAAAAATTCTATTGCAGAATTTTTTTAATGATCACTTTTATATTGTACACTGGCAATTTCCCATTACTTTCTATAGTAATTATTGGTTTCCATCACCAACTTTTGAAACGCTCCCCATTAAAAATCTACATCGATGACAATATAATTTTTTTATTGATTTTAACTCACCAAAAGTCACTTTACCTCATATCAAAATTTAAATAAAAACTCTATTGCAGAAATGAATTAGGTCCGTCGTCGTTAAGAACACGTGTTTGATGAGTTTTGCAGCATATTGCTCAAGAAAGTAAAAAAAAGTAAGTGGAACAATGGGGGCATAAAAGTATCAAAAGGGGTTTTCTTTAGTGAACATAAGAAAATTTCAGTATATCTGGTTAGAACTGGTGATAAGACGCTATGAGGAGGCATATGAGTATTGACAAATGCTCCAGGACAGTAGGGATGCTGGAAGCTGGCAAAATGCAACGTCACGTTGCAGAAGAACTTTATGTTTCCCAAAGCGTAATTAGACGTTTATGGAACCGATATTTAAAGGCAGGAAATTGTCAAAGAAGGCTAAAATCGGGAAGTCCAAGGTGTACGACATTCCGTAAGAATCGTTATTTGGCTAAAGTTGCAAAGAGGCACCGCGTTAAAAGTGCTCTTAAGCTTAATACTGAGCTTCAGAGAGCAACGGGTAGACGGATTTCTACTCAAACAGTTTGAAACAGACTTCAGGAAGCAAATCTCAAGGCTTGACGACCAGCCGTACGTCCTGTATTAAAATTAGAGCATCGCAGTAATCGACTACAGTGGGCAACAGAACACAAAAATTGCATTGGCAATAACATCATCGGCGTTCTGTATTCTTCTCAGACGAGTCGCGATTTTGTTTTGACATCCATGATGGCAGAATACTTGTTTGGAGAGCAAAAGGGGGAAGATATTACAGATTGTTTCATTTTTGAGCATGTCAGATTAAATGGAGGTTCGATGATGATTTGGGCAGGCATAAGTGTTGACTGCAAAACTGATCCGCACATTTTTGAAGGCTACCTGACAGATTTAAAATACCGTGATGATATTCTTCATCCTATTGTTAGACGTACTGCAGGTGCTCTGGGGGAGAATTTCATCATAATGGACGATAATGCTCGACCTCATTGAGTCCGAGTTGTAACGAGTACTTGTAAAGTGAAACAATTTAGCGTATGGACTGGGCAAGTCGTTCTCCAGACCTGAACTCAATTGAACATGCCTGGACATTCTTCAGCAACGCATTTCAACTCGTCTAACACTTCCCCAAAATGGATGGGAGCTTCAGACAGCGTTGCAGGAGGAATAACAATAGATCCCTCAAGCTAGCCTTGCAGGGCTGATGGCCAGCAAGGGTCGGCGCTGTAGGGCCGTTATTGCCTCGCGGGGAGATCATACAAATACTGGCAATCATTTTACTGACATGATTTGACTCTTCTGAAAAAAGTTCTCATTTTCAGGTGTACACCCAACATGGCGAATTTTAGAGTGACAAAATGAACAATTCGTAGCGTGTTTTCAAACATACTTCACATCCAATGTTCAATTTTCAAACTTTGAAAATAAAATTTGATACTAAAATTAAAACTGCATTCTGTTTTCTATGATAAAGTATATGTAAAACATATTTAATTTGATGATCCTTAACTTTTTTGGTCCAGTGTACCTAGAAAATTTTAAACATGCTACAGAGAAATAAAATGCACCCAGAGTACCTGTTTTCAAATGCTGAAAATTCTTCAGAGAAGGGAAAGACGCACAGTAAATGTCAATTTGTAGTCCGTCTTTCACATCAGAAAGTAACTTTGCTCATGTGTGGTTGACATTGAACTCCGACAAGCAAAATAAATGCTGACAAAATCAAGTGAGCATCTTTATATATAGCGCCATTTTCAATATAATTATGCTTTGAAATAACATGACATTGTTAAATCGTATAAACAAGAGTGGTTCCATTCTTTACCTAACTCAAGATAATCTCATCAAGATAAATGTACTGAGGCAGAGAGAGCTGACATTGAGAAACAATTACGCTGTTAGACGTCATAAAACTCAACGGAGACGGCGTAGGGTAATCACATAATGTCTTTTTTATTTAGTGCTAAATTGGCAAATCTTGAACATTTAGAGCTTAAATTTTCAACAGTTCTTAAATTGTTGTTGTTTTGTATCCTTATAAATTTTTTGTTAGAACCGACTACTTTGTATGACAAACGAGATGACAGTCATAATGTAGCAATATTCCACTATCATCTTCATATGGTGTTCGAATCTTTCAACTTATTTGATACTCGTGATCATGTTCCGGCTAGGATCAGTTTTTAAGCCAAGGCAGGTTACTGCCATATTAGTTGATTTTATAAGGATTTCAAGAACTTGTAAATTCTATGGTCGTAATAATGATACTGCTAGCAAATATAACCTGTCATTGGGTCGTATGTTGACTGACATGTTTCCTACCAAATATTAGGCCTTTATTTTCATACTGAATTGACTACGGAATGTTCCGTCTACTTGATCAATACATAGGACTCATGGCGGGTGTGTCCGGTCAACAGGGGACGCTTACTCCTTCTAGACGCTTGATTCTACCTCTGGAATTTCAGGGGTCCGAAATTGTTTGTGTTGTTTATAGATTTTGAGATATATTACTGTTTGTAAACTTCACATTTTTCACTACACAGTATTAATTTTATCGCATCAGTCCATGAACTTTTCAATAACCCCTCGCATTAACTGGCTGTTTTAGAAAGCATATGTAATTACTGATGGGGTTAGGAATTACACGTATTTTCTGAAAATCTCAGAAAGTTTTACGCGTTCTTACTGACCCTAAATTCGAAATCAATCATCCTTATTAAAGGCAAAATTCTTTTTTTTTTTATATCTAAGAGTATACTTCTCGTGGCATAATAGACTGTTGTACCTACAAATACATAGAAAGATTTGCCTTCAGACATTAACAGGTTCTCTTGATGCATCAACTTTTTAAAGACTTTTTTGAAGCCTTGTCCATCACTACAAATTGTACCCGATCACGAGCGGCTTCTCCAACACTAATTTCGTTTCGTTATCAATGCCTCCATCCAGTAAAGAATGATGATAAAATCTGATTTCGAGAAAATGCCCTCTGAAGAATATTATGTTTTGTGCCCGAATTGAATTGTATCAAAAAGGCGAAATAGATTCTTGGGTATTCACGTCCTCTGCAGTCTAATGCTGACATCGGCGTTGCAGACTGTGCACTCTATTCAAATTGAAACGGACACTATTCTGCTATTATTGTGAGGTCTACTAGAATAAGAGTGGCTGGGTTTTGATTCAGGGGAGATCTTTAGATTGGGGTTTGCAGATGGCGTGTTCTGGGACTCATGAATTTGAACAACTTCCTATTGCTTTGAAGAGAAAGCAATATTTTTTCAGCATGTTCAGGGAAAGAGGAATAGGACAATACAATTATTGAAGCACTTACAAACATTTTCTCATATGCATGTTTATAGTGACCGTTTAATATAATAGTGATCATGACGATTTTTCTGAAATCGTACAAATTTATTTCCAGTGGACAACTTTGTTGTATGGATATATCAGCTTTCCAACACTTTTTTTTTTGTCTTTTTATGACACTAATTCTGGTCAAATTTTTTACAACTTAATTTAAATATTTGTAGCATTTTTTTTTTTACTTAACAGAGCATAAAATTACTAAGTCGCTTAATCTTAACTTTAAAAGAGAGAGAGAATAAATTAAAATTTTAGTACATAGAGGAAAATACTGGTTAATGCTCCATTTTTTTTTCAATAAGAAAACATGGAATGTAACGTATCGACCAGACATAACCAAATAGAAAGGGGACCCCCAACCAAACCCGAGGTTTGCATTCCATGTTCACTGTGGGTCCGCTAGGGCTGACGCCGAGTGAACCCGGAAACGCACCCAGAGCACACATGAGGGAAACCCGGAGTGAACCACAACATCTGATTTAAATCAAAAATATTTGTACGCGTATAGTTGAAAGTGTATTTATAAGCAATGCGTGTTTATACACAAGTTAGATTTACTTTTACGTATGTAATTGATATATATAAGTTAGATTCTTCAGATAGCACTAACTGTTCAGATAATTCATAATTATCTTTTTGATAAATTATTTCTTATAACAAACGATTTGAACATGTACAGATATTTTAATCATGCATTGCGTAAATTTTTCTAACAGGTTCTATGAAAATGATACACTGTAATAACAAAGGAGATCAATAGAAAAGATAATTACCAAAACTTTTTCTTTTTAATGTCCTTTCCTAAAGAAACATGTTTTCATTCCATTATTTGAATTTTTTTTTTCATATTTCCCATTCACTTTTATTTGAAATCGATATTATGTCTTCACGTGACATAAGACATATATTAACTTCTATCTACATACATACAAGACTACGTAAAATCAGATTTATTTTAATTCGTAAGTAGTATTCATTTGTCATCTTAAATTAGTAAATAACTTTATCATTAACTTTATTATAAATTTACTAATTGTTTGAAGATAATCAATAACTATTATGTATATACAGTGTATATCATCAACCTGTTGGGGAAATATTTAAGGATTTAATTAAGCGTTGAACTATTATATTTGGATGTCGTCGGTCATATAACAACACCTACCCGTGCCGACAAATTGAATACCGCCCATTGCGCGGTATGATAATTTGTCGGCACGGACACGTGCTGTTATGCTGTTATTGAAATAAGAATTCAATACTTACATTCACATAATCTAATTTTCTCTCTCATTAATTGTTAATTTCGTTAATCTTTATGAATTTAGCGACTTTCAGAACTAGCGTGCTTATTAAAAGAAAAAGCCACTCTGACGCTGAAAAGTTAAACAACACAAATGAATATTGCGAGGGGAAAAATGACAAAATAATTTTAAACGTTCAATAGTTACAATATTACAATAATTTAATAGGGTAATTGTTTTAAATAAAATTGAGGTAAACATTGATGGTTCACGTGGGAAATGCACGGCGCAAGCATTGCAGAAAAAAATTACATAAAGCGCTAATACGGGTTACATGTTTTTTTTCTGCAATGCTACTTTTATGCTATTGTCATGCATATCTCACATTAACCACTTAAGAAAGCATTTTAATATTTAAATAACAGCTACGAATGCATGGTACATATGCATGGACATACACGCGGGTAAACAGGCATGACAATAAACACAAAGGCATGCATAAAAGACAGGAGGTACGTGTTGTTGACAACATGGCTATAGGATTTGACTGGTTAAACCTGGGCCCCAGGTAACTCAGGGGGTGTTCACCGTATTGTTGACAGACCAGGGTCAGAGGTCATTACATGTATTTACATAACAAAGTTATAAGCCTACAATAATGCTATTTATTTCACTACACTCTCATAAGAAATATAATGTGATTTTTTTTGCATGGAATCAAATATTTCTTTGCCCTTAGTGTAAGTTTCATATTTACCGCGTTATAAATCTCAGCAGTGAAGGTAATTAGTATACATGGTGAACAAATTCAAGTTGCAATCATTTAGACACATTTCAAATTGAAAAAAATCGGTTATATTGACGTTATTTGATTATTTCGATTTACTTTAAAGTTAAGAAATGGAAAATAATGTATTGTAATTTTTGGCGGAAAAAGAATGCCTACTTCACTAAGATGTGATTTTAGCTGGAGTTGTACCCCCCCCCACCCCCCCACCCCCCACCACCACCTTCCTTTCAAAAAAGCATAAAAGAAAGAAAGTATAAAATGAAATTGGGTAGTAACATTAATATTGCTCCTACGATCATGAGCTTTTTGCCTACGTTGAGATGGCCAGAGACATAAATAACATATAATAATAAATGTGTCTCTGAGATGGCGAATGATTACCCACGTGACCTCAATATCACATTTGCATGGATAAACTCAGAAACGATAATACAAATACGTGTAAATTTTCATTGGAAATTTGCTATTTATTCTGTTCATATATATTTATGATTTCTGATTAGAGAAATTATAAAATATTAAATATATATCTACTTAGTACTTTAATTATCTTCTCTCTGAACACTGTGATTTAGCGTGAAAGTAATGCGCACGCGCAAGATTGTAAAATCCAAAAAATCCAGATGATTTCCGGAATTTTTTAAGGAATTTTCGTTGATTATTAATTAGCGAAGCTTAATTGAGAAAAAATAAAAACAAATTGGTAATCTTCAAGTACCAATGATGTTTTAAATACATAAAACAAATGACAGTACTCTCCCGTTTTATAGGTATTAAAGGCCAAAAATTCGAGGCTATAATTTTAATAATTTTAATATAGTAGTATAGATATGTACACCACTTCACAACATATTAAACTGTTTTCTCGTATATCTCTGTGCGCTAATATTTTTAACAACTATTGTTCACTCACTAATAAAAAAAATATACATATGAACAAAAACACTAATAAAAAATCCTTTTGCTCTTCCTGGAATTATTCTCGCTCAGTAGTAATAATGCGTAGAACATATAGTGTGAAATTCTTGTAATTTTAATAATGCCCTCCATGTGTCGTTTATAGGATCATAATGCAAGTGCTCATCGCCGCTAAACAACAGTGAATTCCAATTACTTTGGAATATATAAGGGGCGAAGCTAACACGTAGTGTTACCCTATGAAAGCTAGCGGACCCGAGCTAAGCTAACCTCAAGCGAACTCACAGCGATCCCAGAGCGCACCGAAAAGGAACCAAGATTTTTAATAGCGAATCTCGAACGAACTTGGGGTTTTCTTTTGGGGTTTGCTCTTGTGTAACATGTAAGTTGTTTTTGGTCTGTAATTTACCATGTTTACTGGTACAATTATCCTCTGATCCCCTTGCACTTTGCCATGCATTTTTAGGCCCACCCCCCGTACTTCTTGACGAAAAAAATGCTGATAAAGTTTGATAATTACTGATATTGTTCTGTTTTTGCTGACAAATACTTATATAACATTTTTAAATTTTTTTTTCTATTATGTCACAAATGTAATAAGTTTCACTATAAACCCTGAAAAATTCTGTTTCACACCGGAAACAGTTATGTCACCCCACGGAAGCAGTTATGTCACCCTCTTGATCACGTTCACGTGTTTTTACGTTACACATTTAGCTCGCGTTCAAGATATTTTTGTTATTTATATAAATGCACGTATCTATTTTTGAAGTAATTAATTCATTGACCTTATTTTACAATTTGATAGTACAGAAATATCCGATCAATGATTGAAACATAGAATATTGGGTATTTTTGACATGCTGCTACATTAATTTTACTAATGTTTACGTGTTTCTTAAATCCTTAATAATTAAACCCATCAATTTTCACAACATTAAGAACACATTAAGATTCATAGGATTTAAACAAAATAAATTTTAAGCCCTATCATCTCAAGATTTTTTATTTGCCTTGATTTCGGTCTAATCTAACCAAAAACCTGGAATTTAAGATAACTTACACCTGAATATTTCTTGTAACATCGAAGGTGTGTTAAGGCTACACCAAGATATTCTACTTGCCTATACAATATGACGTCATAGTAAGGCTTAATGACGTGACCTTAAGAGATTACAATTTCTTTAAAATCTTTTTTAAAATTTTATTTCAGGTCCAAAAAATGAATAGAAACATACAAAAACATAATATAAACTAAATCGTATCGTTTTTGGATAGTATAAATAGCAATGTATTTATAACGGGGGTAAATACCAAACCCGTGACGTCATAACAATTGATCAAATATTTGCATAATGAAAATAAAAGATAACGTGAATTCATGTAGACAAATATACGAAATTGGAGTTTAAAAGCATATACCGTAAATATCATGAGTGATTCATAAGGAATTAAAGATTAAGGACAAGGTATGCTGATTTATTGTTATATTTTTGTCGTATAATGAAGACGGGTAGTGTTATGAAATCCAAATCAGCTTTCCTTCGTCGGTCGTAACAAAAAAAGATGCAAAAGTTCAATACTACGCTGCATACTTTGAAACATAGTTTTTGTTTCTATGAAAAGTTTATATTCTACAGTACTTGGAAAGTAGCATAAGTTGATGAAAAAATGTTTCGACCTTATGTACGCAATGTAAAAATTTTGGAAAGGTTTCATGCGAAAACGCAGAATAGCTATTTCTGTGATAGGAGTGTAGGATTCTAGCAGCACTTTTCATGGCTTAGTGATGTTTTTTACATAATTATTTTAACAAAAAGAAATGAATTATCACCGGAGTAGTGTTGAATTTTTCACTTTTTCATTAAGGCAGTTTTTCTATTTTTAGACGTTACGTAATGACGTCGTAGTGGATTGCTTCTTTTAGCCTAAAACTCTATGACATCTATACAATGGATAATAATAGTAAATGTTTTATCTATGGCTTTTCCGATTTATCAATGTTAGATTTATCAAAAAGTGTAAATTCACCAAATTCTGATCAATGTGCTGCCTTAAAATAACTTCGATGAACTTCAATTAATCTGATCCGCTCAATACATATAAAATAGACCGTTTTGTGATCAAGTTATGTTTTATTTTAGAAGAAATTTTTACTAATTTTTCATTGGCCGTAAAATTCAAACGATTAAAAAAAAAATTAAAAATATCTTTAAAATGCCGTTTCATAATTTGGTGTCAAATTTATTGGTCCTTCGCCAAGCGCCCGGCACTAGAAGTAAAAGTTGCGGATCTTTCGGAGGAGACCTTAAAAACCGAGGCCCCGTGTCACGGTAGGCGTTGGCACGATAAAGACCCTCACTGCTCAATGGCCCTGAGTGCCGAATATAGGTCTAAATTTGAAGCCCTTTCACGGCATATATGTACGGTGACGTCTCCGTATGAGTGAAAAATTCTCGAATGGGACGTAAAACAACATACAATCAATCAATCAATCTTTAACTCCTTCAAATTTGCATTTGTACCCACCAGCTGATACATTTATGTAGACTATGTATGCATTGACTGATGCATCTTAATCCCCATTGATATTAATATATATGTAAACATAAAATATGCTAACTGCTCAGTTAAGGGATGTACACCAATGGCATATGTAATTGGCAACTGGGTTTGAACTTACATTTTTTAAGGGAGAAATGCCCATCAGATATGCATGATATGTGTTAGCAGTTTTTGCAGAATTGCTGTCTTTAACAAACCAGTACCCTCATTTCTGAGAACATCATACTAAACATGGATCAGATTCTATTAAATTCTGGTCTGTGGAACAATATGTGTCTTACCCCCCCCCCTCCTTCAACCCCAAAGAATCTGCATCTGCTATGCTCTTAATAGTAAATCTTGTCTTATGTTTTGTTTTTAATGTTAATGTTTATATTCCATGATGAATAAAAAATAAAAACCAGTTTCCAAAACATATAATCTTTTGTGAGTTTAAGAACTGTGAATTTCGAATTTGAACTAAAGCAACTTTTGAAATTGCAAATCTTTATTTTATAATTTAGAGACACAACAGAAACCATCAATGACCGAACAATAAGGCCCCAATTTAAATATTATGTTACCTTATAGCTTTTTTTTTTCTTAACTGCTTGACCTTTGATGCAATATCCATCCCCCTTCCGAAGCAAAATACAAAAAATTCACACACACACACACACACACACACAAACACACCCGTTCCCAATATGCCTGCATTGACTGTAACAATTTAAGAAATCTGTAATCCATCCATTCCATTGTCCCTTGTTTCACGAACCCTCCGGTAAGACAGAGAACTCAATAGATTAAATGTGCATTTTTCCTAATAAACTTGTCAAGTTAAAATTTCTTTTGTGACAAGTTTTATCCTGAAGCTATGCTAAAATTATCTGCATTTCATTTTATTTATTTATTATTTATTTTATTTATTGAATTGTTTTTTGTTATTTTTATTTTATTAATTTATTTTGTGACATGCCAAGGTCCGATTGCTTTTTAAATAGATACAAAGAAATATTAATTGCAAGGATTAACCCTCATCGTTTGGATAGGTGTGAGACTCACCGTAATCAATCGAAATCTAGATATCATGGGTGCGTGCTAGAATTACCCTAATCAGTCGAATAGTATGCGATGAATAACCCTAATCAGTCAAATAGTGTGCGAGGACTAACCCTTATCAGTTGAGTGGTGTTTAAAACATGGCCTTTGGGAGTGGAGTGAGCTTCAATGGGCGATCAAAGTTTTACATAGGAATACATAGGTCTTTTTTTAAATCTTAACAGCAAAGCATAACAGCAAATCCATAATTAACTATATTGAAAAAAAAAAGTTTATTCAAACTGTCTTAGGTAGGGTGGGGCTATTATATGTGATCAAAAGTTCACATAAGAAATTGAATCTGCATGCTGATAAAGAGCAAAGGGTCACAGTTACTCAGGTGAGCATTGTGACCCATGGGCCTCTTGTATACAAATAGTAACAATAGAATCATACATGGTGCAAGTTTCAATGTAAGCAATGCAGAAAATATTTAAATATTATAATTTGTTACAAACTTTTTAGAGATACTTTGGAGAAAAAAGCGTAAAATGTTGACCAAAGAAGAAATTAAAGAAATAAAATGGACTACAGACAAAGTGCCAGTGACTGGATATTGGAATATATCCAACTTCATCCCGTCATTAGATTCCACCAGAAAAGGTAATTGTACCTCTGAAATCTGCATCTTTTTTTGTAAACATAAACTTTCTTGGATATTACTTAAGCAATGTATAACATTAATCTGAATGGTGTAATATTTCCTTGCTTCTTGGATAAAATGAATTTAACTTGGATCTGAAGAACTGTATTCCGATATCAGTATATTGTGTTGACTCAATTGCAGAGGAAGCATTTAAATTAAAAGCATGATTCCATAACATGATTTACTAGGTTCTTCAACTATTTTCAGATAGTTATTAAATAAATTTGAATGTGTGCCAAAAGAAGCGAAAGAATGGGTGTTATTTCACAACTCTTCTCTGTATTTTGATAAATCATTGTCTTACATGAATAGTATCAGTTCCATAATTACGCCATAAGCTTAATGAAGGTTAACACACGTCTAAAAATTCACAATTGTTCTTTATAAGATAAATTATCATGTGAAATTGACGTCTTTGAGGTGTGAGTTTTAGATGATTGCTGCTGTATATAATTGATAAGCTTGTATCTCATATCTACTTTTTCAAACTGTTTGAGACGTTCAGAAAGTATAATCTTTGATTTCACGTACGTGTCATCGTTTGTTAGATGCATTATGATAAGAAATTCTGGAAAGAGAAAATATTTAACAAAGAGTGTTTACCTATCTGAAGTTTTCATTCGGCTTTTCTAATAAGCTATCTTTTTTATGTTCTTTGAGCTTAATTTTTCTGACGGACGTTTTTCATATTAATTGTAAAGCCCTCTTTTAAACACTGAATTGTCTATGGATTTCCCCGTTATTCCGACCATGACAATGAGCACACGGAGGGTGTGACGAGTAGACAAGGGATGTTTACTTTTCTATGACACATAGTCCAACCTGATAATTTATAGGTTCGTATTTCTGCCCCTGATTTGTGTAGTTTCAATGGACTTTTGAGTTTGATAACTGTTCGTTATCTCCATGTTTCATTCAAAAGCAACAGTTACTACATTGTACACTCATTAAAAAAGAAGTAATTTGTTGTGGCTTCCAATTCTTTTTTCGATACGTCGACGAAATTTATAGATAGTTATTTTCAATCAAATGCCAACTTAATATATTGTTGTTAACTCCAAATAGAAGATACTATAGAATCTGTCATATCTTGTTCATACTTATACTTAAATATTCTATTTCAATTGGGAAGATTTTAGCTTTTCCATCGTCAACTTCTCCTGTTTATGTAGTAAGGTTTCACATTCAAATGCATATTGTATTTATATCTGTCAACTGATTCTATACTCAAGAGCATGTATTGAGAACGATTATTTAAAGAAAAAAGAGGCAGAGAACTTGGAAATTAGTTGATGTTACACGATCTTAAATTATCTTTTTGAAAGTCTGGATTTTGTAAATTCTATCATCCATATGATGACTGTATTTGCAAACGCTGTCCAATTTCGGGTCTTATTTTGGCTGAAATATTTCCCATCAATTGTTAAGTCATTAACTTAGGATTATATGAATTATCTAATTATCTAATCCCTCTTCCCCGCAGTCACGCATTTTAACGCACATACCATTTCCTATTTCTAACGCAAAATCACGCATATACCGTTTCCCCGCAATCACGCATTTTCACGCACTTTCAAAAGTAAATTTAATGTTCAATTTAATGCCAATTCCCTTCTAATTTATACTTGCTAAAATCTTATAAAATAAGAAAAGTTTTAATCTTATTAAAATATTACGTCATAATTATTTACGCTAAACTTTAGAGAAACTTGTACCTCGCTATAAATTGCTTGCGGAGAAAAGGTAAGATCATATTTCTATGACGTGGACATTTAGTGCATCTTGCATTACAGTTCAGTAAGTTGTAAAGAGATAGCTATACATAGGGCTCATCGCGGGTGTAAATGGTGACAGAGGATGTTTACTCCTCTGTGGCATCTGATTCAAACAGGGTGCGTGTTTTGCTTTATCCATAATTTATTTTCTTCACCGGATGTGTTAGAGTAATCACTGTTCTTTTTCTTCATTTTTTACGTCAATATAGGGTTTATGTCTCTCAGCTAATTCGATACGCAAGTGCATGATCTTGTACGAGCAATTTCTAAAAGGAGGCAAGATAAACAATTTGATGATGCAAAACTATTAACAGATTCATTACTCGTCTTCATTTCGCAAGTTCTATGGTGGATATGATGACTTTGTCAGGAAATACAACCTATCATTAAGTCAAATTTTGACTGAAATTTTTCATACTAATTGTTAAGCTATTATTTACACAGTGAATTTTCTACGGATTTTTTTGCTTTCCCGATCATTACAAGAAGCACACAGTGTGTGACCGGTCGACAGGGGATGCTTACTTCTCCATGGCACCTGTTCACGCCTCTTATATCTTTAGAGGTCCGTGTTTGCTCTGCTCATGATTTGTATTAATTAAATGAGTTTTTGAGCATGTTTTCCTTTCGTGTACTTCATATTTTAAGGTAATAACCCTTTTTAAAAAAGTAGAGATAAAAATACTCTATAATCACTTGGTGTAAAGTATGGTCTTTAATATATCGTGTAGAATAGCTCTATGGAGTGTTTGGTAAAATTTTCTGATTTCAAATTGTCTAGAATTTCTTTGGAGTTTTGAAATATCCACATCCTATTTAATCAAATCATATTAAAAGAATTATTCATAAAGATTTAGATCCGTTGTAGATTAAAACTTTTGAGGATTTACTGTCCCAATGTTATAATAAAATTTTCCTTATTAATATCATGTTTATCGGACATCAGTTATTTCCTTTGCGTTTCTGTAGGAGTGAATCTAATCGCAGTCCATTGTGTTGCTTATGTCAACATAGACCCTATTTTGGTGCAATATTAAACTTCATAAAAATCATATTAATTAAAGAACATAAGATATTTTTTTGAGAAATTGTAGTTTTTGGTTACATTAAAAATTCAAAGTCTCAGTGGTAACCACACGTATTTTTTGTAAGATGTGAGATTTTAAATAAAACATAGATTTTGCTATTCTAATTCTTAGACACTGCACCGCCTTTTTACGCTAGACATTGAAGTGTCTTATTTTAATACTGGCCAACTGTCTCATTTCTCAATATTTATCAGATAATAAATAAAATTATGAGCTTTCTTCAGTTTATCTATTCGTAAAGTTTTATTTTTTACACGGCATCGCAATAAAACTACCCTACAAAATGCTGGGAAAATCCACATATATGGATCCTGCTAGAATACGTACATGATGTATTTCAGTGTTTGATTTTCTTTTCTTTTTTTTTTCTTTTTTTCAGCCAAACTAAAGGAACTAGAGAAAAATGTAATTGGGCAATATGAAATCAAATTTGAATTTTTGAAGGAAGGAGCAGGAAGGACTGCTGAATTCAAACATGATATAGCGTTTGCATCTCCAGAACATGATGCCTTAGTCTTAGAACTTGCAGAACAAGAGTTTGACCCGAAATCCTTTAGTCTATTGGAAGATATCTTTCGTGATGAAAAGCTCCACGTGTTTGGTCATCCTAATGGAAATGCACTTCAACATGATCCTGGATGTAAAATCATTAAAGACGAGGGAGAGCTGTCTGCTTTAAAAACAGAAGGAATTAAGTTCTTTAAAAAAGAATTGCCAAAAGAAAAACATGAGATAGAGAATGATTATGCCTCGTGTGTTATCTCTGATGACAACATTTTATTTCATAGCTCTAGCAGCACAGCTCATGGTGCCTCAGGTGCCCCACTCATAATTGTCCATAAAGGCACTCCTAAAGTGTACGGAATGCTTCTAATGGGACACCCCAAAATATTTTATAATAGATCGATTAAGATAGAGAAGAAACATCTCCAACTGCTGGTGGAGTCTGGAATCTCCATGAAAAAAGTCAGGTCTTTATTACATGAATCCTCTTTACCAGAACTGGAAAAGGAGTTGTTCTGCGATCCATGATTTGTGTTGTTTTTTTTTTTTCTTGTCTCTCGATGTGTCAAGACGATGAGGATGTTGGGATTGTTTGAGGTTTTTTTTTTTTTTTTTTTTTTTTTTTTTTTAACAAGATTTACATGTAGCTTGAAATGTTATGATATATCAAAATTTACAAAAAGTATTTTTGTGACTGTATTATTTTATGTTATTTTTTCTCATATATTCCAAGCTCTCTGATTGGCTCAATCTTGATCACATGATCAAGTATATAACAGCATATAGACTTGAGTTACTATTTATAGATTCTAAAATGCATACCTCGAGAGTGACGTTAAACAATATACAGTCAATCAATCTAAAACGCTTATCGACTTAATGCTTCTGAAAATAGAAATAATTTTCTGTAAAACAACAATAGTGCTAAATTCAAAACAGCTAAGACAGTGTATGACCTGATTTTTCTAAAAAAATATATATGTATACTTTAACTCCTATTTATAATTGTGATGTTCTATAATAATTAGTAAGACATACAAATGAGTGGGAGGATCTACTTTATATTAAAACAGAATAGATATGTTTATCTTCAAAATCGATACAAAATTTAATTAAACAAATTTTAAAGAAAATCCCTAAATTACTCTATCAGTACAAAAAAAAAACGCAAATTACATTAAACAGATAAACTTATTTTGATCTCTAGTCTCCCTGTGTTAAATAAAGACAAGAGAGACAGCTTGTAGTGATTTTGTCAATCCCTGTAAAAAAAAAAAAGTCATATACCAAATGTAGTCCTATAATTTGCTCAATCCATAGATACATCGACTTCACAGAAAAGCATATCGACCTCGCACTTCGTGCTAAGATCGACCTCACCAAAGGGCTATATTTATATTATAGCACTATTTTCATATATTATAAATCCATCATTTTGTTTTCTGAAAATGAATGTGCAGTATTAATTGTCATTGAAATGTAGTACATGTACATTGTCAGTGCATGGATATGTTAAGCAAAGATACAAGAACACTGAATGTATATGTGTAACAAAGGCTGATAGATGATCAGTAGACATTTAATTTTCAAAATTATTTCTTTTTCTTACATGATTTATCACTTCCCATCTCTCTGATTGGCTGAGATCAAGCAATATACGAAAAAAATATTATGTTCTGTTCACCGTCATGTGACCTCCGAGGTGAACATAAGGATTTATCTTTCTTTACATTGGATTACTAATAGATTGGGAAATCCATATTGATGCACGTGAAAAGTTTTGGAAGATTATTTTACTTTCACCAGACTTCTACTAAAATAAACATAATATTTAGGCACTTAGAACCTGGGGTGACGGTGTGTGGAGGGGATTACAAGGGGCCTACTTCCCTCTATATCTTTATGAAAGTAAATATTTACTTTTAATTAGGTATAAAATGCTCGTTAAAAGGTTGGATTCCCCCTTAAAAAAAAAAAGGACCTTAACATCCCCCAAATAAAATTTTGAGTCTGAGGATTTTTTTTTCTTTTGAGAGGGCTAGTCAAAGATTTTAATCATTTTTCTCCTTATAGCACCCTCCCCCCTTATTCAAAATCAATCCTATTTTAATATTTCAATAAAGAAGATGGCAAAGATTGCTTTATGACTCTGTAATATGAAATAATTAAATCATAGAATAAAAAAAATTGCTGTTTTCTGGTTAATACGATGATTTAGCAACCTTCGAAGTACAATATTCATCTCGCCCTTTGGTCTCCTCGGGTGCCTAATTTTAAAAACATTGAATTGACTTCAAAAATACAAATAATAGTATGATTGAATATGAGAATACTTCATGTAATTACTTGCAGTTTATGGATGCAAGTAAACATATTTCTTTGTATATAACGATTTGGACAGGGTAAACATTCGTCTTAAAAATCTAAGGTATGTTATAATGGAAAATATAATATCAACGCATTTTGTAATAAATTGAGACTGTGATTTTTTTTCCTTGTCTCTTGTCTCTTTGTCAAAACGAAGAAGATGCTTGGTTTGTTGGTATTTTTTCAGAGTTAGAATTTTACATGTAGCTTCAAATGTTATGATATATCATTGTTCCACTAGTGTTTTTGGGATTGTATTATTTTAAGGCACCATTATTATAAACTTTGTGTTTGTTTTTTTCTCTCTGAGTTTAGATGTGCAGTATTAAATTGTCAGTGAAATGTAGTACATGTATATTGTCCATGCATGGATATCTTAAGCAAGGATAACAGTACATTGAGTGTGTAACAAATGCTGATAGTTGATCAGTAGACATTCAACTTAAAAAATATTCCTCTTTGTTACATGATTTATCACTTCCCATCTCTCTGATTGGCTGAGATCAAGCAATGTACGAAAAATACTATGTCATGTGACCTCCCAGGTGAACATAAGGATTCATTTTTCTCTACATTGGACGACAAATAGATAAGGAAATCCAAATATATGCAAAAAGTTTTGGAAGGTAATTTTACTTTCACCCGCCTTCCACTAATATAAACTTAATACTTAGACACTTAGAACCTTGAGTGACGGTGTGTGTGCGTGTGAGTGGGCTTGTGATTACTTTCAGTGTACTGATGCAGGTTAATGTATTTCTTCATAATATAATGATATTTGGAAAGGGCTAATTGAAATGTATGGAGATAACATCCTGTCACAGTAGGTGCTGGCACAAAAAAGATCCCTCACAATGGCCATGGGTGCCAAGTAAAGGAAAAAAAAATGTGCAGTCCTTCACCGACAAGTGGTGACGTCTACATATGAATTAATTTCTGGAGAGGGGCGTTTAACAAATAAGAAACAGACAAAACGTTCAAGTTGAGTTTATTGAAAGGAAAATGACATAAAACGATTTAATTGATGTAAATGTTATAAATTGATATTTTTTTTTTAAAAAATTGAAACTTTTTCTTTTGCAATATTGTTATTTTTCCTCTTTTTTTAATCAAATAGGATTATCTTTTTCTACAACTTATGCTAAAACATTCCTGTTGTATTTTCTAGTAAATTCAACTTGTTGCATCTTGGGGAATTTTCTCTTCCTAAAAATTTAAATGGATATTTCTTTACCTCTGATAACACAAGTATTATTTCTTTGACCTTGTCTAATCCGGACACCACTGCTTCCAAAGTAATTGGCCGGATTAGGCAACATTTCGAATTAGACAACATTTAAATCAATTAAATTTACAGCAAGGGACTTGAGTTTACACCGTATTAGACAAGATTTTGGATTATACAACATCCAGATTAGACAAGTTTTACTGTATTATTTCTTTGACCTTGTTTTTCAATAATAAAAGAATTCCATGGTCAAAAATATCTTGCAAAGATATTTAAACCTTTTAGCCTAAACCATTTCATTTTGTTTACAAAAGAACATACTATAGACAACAATTTTTATCTTTGTGTTGAATCATTCTGTAATTATTTTCTAACAAGGTAGAATTATCTATATATAATTTATTCTATATAGACAGGTTCTGTATGAGAGAAAATTAGATGGTTTGAATTATTGTATTTTGCTTAATTCTATATAATATATTTAACCTTTATATCCAGCTTAGATGTGCTTAACAAAGAACATTTTTTCTGAACTTTTATATCCTCTGAAAAAGAAATAGGTACTCCAAAAGTCATAAAAAGTGAAATACTTAAATAGTAATTTAGATATTTTTAATTTACCTGGTAACGACCTTTAGATGAATTAAAATTTTTATCTCAGAACTTATTGTATTTATTTACTATCTAATTAAATTTTATAATTAAAAGATAAACCATTTAATATCTTTGCAAAAAAAAATTAACATATTATTTGTATATGAAGACGGTATTTTCCACACCTGTAATGATTTGTGAAAGATTCATTCTTTTATAATGCAGATTGATATTATTGTACCTATGTAGTAAAAAATGTTGTTTGTTTATTATTACTTTATTTACTTTGTAGATGAATAAAGAGCATATAAAAATATTTCTTTCACCTGTTTCTGGCACCTGATTCCACCTCTGATTTGTTTGCTCTGGTCCAATTTTGTATTGTTTAATGGACTTTTGAGCTTGAATACTGTTCGTTAACTCTATATAATTTAATTTTGGTTGTAACGCACAATTTGATTGGATAAAAAAAATTAGAATATATCGTATAACCTGGGTTGCCTACGTCACAATGACTTACGTCAAAAACGTATCAATCCGCTTGACGTTACATTTAAAATACGTACAATTCGAAGGCATTTTTAAAGGAGAAATTGTCTTCTTCTTTTTTTACTCTAAATGATGGAAAATTAAATTATAAGGAATGAATTTAATAGCTACCCAAGTTATATCGGTATAACCTGGGTTGGAACAGTTTACGCTTTTTTATAAACCGCTTTATAAAGCGTAAACTGCCCCAACCCAGGTTATACCAGTATAACTTAGGTAGCTATTAAATTCATTCCTTAAATATTTTATTTCAAGGTTAACTTCTAGCTACATGACTCTATACATTACTCAACAAACAAAACGATATTCAACTTCTTAATAAATCTTCTTCCCTGAAATTTGACAAAATATTCTACTGTTAGTCCTGGGGGTCTTTACAACCAGCAGCTTGAGAAGATAGATATATTTCGATGATGTTACAATGGTAAAATTTATAAATTTATTTCAAAATTAAAGATTACCTCCTTCGTACATAGCTCTGATCATTCGACGTATTTGGCTCCAGTCTTTTGAGCCCCTTTTCAGTTCTTCCAATTTCGAAGAATTTAAGAGGGAGAGCAAATTGCTTTGCTGCTTTCTGTCTCTCGGTCTGTCAATCAACATTTTCCGTTAATTTTCTTCGCAGAGGTTGCACATACTGAAAAAAAATTGGTATACAAATTTATCATAAGAATATCTAGGTCAGGTTCTATTTTGGGTATGATCGAGCAATTTTTTTACAGCGTTATGCCCCTTGAAAAATTCAATTATTGCAGCTTCCTCTCATTTTCTTTGCAGAGGTTGCACATACAGAAATGAAACTTGGTATACATATTTTTCATTTCCATGTACACTGCCCAATCTTTCTACTGCTCATAATAAAGGCTTATGCACCACATTATGTATGTCCTATGTTGGGGGCACAAAAATCTCTTGTTTAATTAAGATTTATCAGTTCCTACATTTGGACATGAGCATCACTGAAGTGACATAGTTTTTTGAAATGTTCATCTGGTGCATAAAATTGGTACCGTATATGTTTTACATTATGACCGCTGGGTAGAGGTCACTGCTGGTGGACTATTAGTCCCCGAGGGTTTCTATAACCAAGTAGCTAAGTACTTCACTTCTAGCTTAAAAATACGGATATACGTGTATCTTTAATTTCTACGGTAAAATTAAAATAATTATTTCAAAATTCAGGATTATTCCCCTTGTACATAGGTCTGATCCTTCGACGTATTTGGCTCTAACCTCTGGCATCCTTTTTTCCAACTCTTTCAACTTTTTGTCCCCCGCTGAAAATGGGGGATATTTATTTCAGTCTGTATGTCCGTCTGTCTGTCTGTCTGTCCCTCTGTCTGTCTGTCTGTCTGTCTGAAACGCTTTCGTTTCCATGCCATATCTCAAGAAGCCTTTAAGCGTTTGCAATGAAATTTTACACAATAACTCCCTATGGCCTAAGGAAGACCCTATTAATTTTGAGGCTCAAGGGTCAAGGTAAGAAATTAAAAAAAATCTGTCTGTTTTAACACTTTCGTTTCCACGCGATATCTTGAGAAGCATTTTGGCTTTTGCAATGACATTTTATATCACAATCCCCTATGGCCTATGGAAGACCACTCTTGATTTTGAGGTCAAAAGGTCAAAGGTCAAGGTAGTAAATTTATACATTCTCTGCGTGTGTATGTAAAACTTTCATTTCCGGGTGATATCTTAAAAAGATTTTGAGTTTTTACAATTAAATTTTATAACATAACTCACTATGCCCTTCCGCCCTTCTTAAAGTGCCCCTCCTGACAACCCCCCCCCCCCCCTTTCAGGGCCAGCACATTCTCTTCTCTTTTCCTTCAGCGTCGGACACAGATTCTCTGAATTAGCATGTTTTTATTTAGATTTATCGGATTTCCAACGCTAAGGCATGAGTATCACTGATGAGATATATTTTTTTTTTCGAATTGCGCTTCTAATGCATAAAACTGATACTGTATATGATCGAACCTAATATGTCCAACATTAAATAATGTCTGTATGCAAATAAGGAAGAAAAAACTGTTGAGTTCTTTACCGTTTTAAAATGTTTACACTGTAGGAATGAAACTCGTAGGTTAGCAATCCTTGTCATTTGTTAACTGCAAATATGTTTCTTACAGCATTTTAATTCTACACACAAATACTCCAAATTTGATTTTTAAAAGATGCTTAAAAGTTCCTAAGTGACAATATCTTTATATCTCTGGAAGAGATTTTCCAACTACCCGACGGAAATTTTCTTTACATGTATTATTTAGCCAAACCTTTATCAAATTTGTTCATAAAGTTTTCAAAGAAAAACGTCTCTTGTTAGTGCCTTTACTTTAAGACATTCACTGATAGATATTTAGATATATTGACGTTGACAAAGATTTGACTTTTAATCATTGATATGTGCCTAAATAAAAGACAGAAAAAGAGTCTGACACGTCTGCTTTATGTTTGTATATCTTAATAATCAAAGACATTTATGGAAAACAAACAACTAAACTTTATGAAAAACGTGATGATTTCAACTTTTCTCTCTTCATCTCCCCTTATTTTTTTTAAATTTCGAATTAAGTGTTTCAGGGACAATATGAAAACTATAATTGTACCCCTTTGAGTTCAATAATTCAGAAGTGAAAAAATAGATATATTACACGATCAGCAAATACAATCTATCATCTAGTATGCTCTACTTATGAACGATTTCTAAAACGAGGTAGGTTATTGACAGACAAACAAGAAACAAGAATATCAGCAGTCTCATTTTGAAGTCTTCATTTCGTAAGTCCTATGGTCAATACAATGACCCTGGCAGCAAAAACAATTAATCATTAAGTCAAATACTGACTGACGCCTTTCATACTAATTTTAAGGCCATTATTTACACACTGATTTGTCGACGGATTTTCAAGTTATTTCCCGATCAGGAGCACATTGCGGATGTGAACGGTCGACAGGGAATGCTCACTCCTCCATGGCACCTGATCCCACCTCTAATGTTTTGGAGGTCCGCATTTGCAGTCCTCCAAATTTCTATTGTTTAGTGGACTTTTGAGCTTGAATACTTTTCGTCATCTCCATAAATTTCATTTCAACGAACAGGTCAGTTTTTTTTATCCCTCTGATTTTATGCACACGATTTCTTAAAAAAAACGACCCCATGGATTTTCATTTTGGGACTATGTAAAATCACTCAAGACATGTAGTTTTTTTTAAGTTTTATGACGTCAATTCCGGTCAACTCGAGTAATCGCTGATTAAATTTTGAAGGGTCGTTTTGTCCAAGGAATTTCTCATTAATGGCTCTTAAAACATAAACTATTCTGGTATGAAAAAGCTCTGTATGTAAATGTGCACACAGTAATTCATTATTACCGAAAATGTCGCACGCAATTTCTCGCTATGGTCCTTAAATAAGCGTATGTAAAAATTCAACTTTTTTTTCTCAAGTATCCCTTCACCTGTGAATAATTGCTTACAACATATAAGATTTGTGAAGACCTACGAGGGCCGTTCAAAAATTACGCGGACTCTGCTATTATTTACGCTTATAGACGTCATATAGAATTGAAATTTCACAGGAACATATTTCTTCAAAATCCCAATAAATTCTTGGTAAATTTTTTTGATTTTATTTAATATCTGATAAAAATATTGCCGTTTTGATACAGCTGATGGTGATATACGGAACACGGCAAAAATGTTGAAAACCAAACATGCGGTATCCAAAATTTTATTCATTTATTTTCCATATTTCACGATATTATTCAACAATTTTCTGTAAAATTTCTTTTTATTGTTTTATTATTAAGTATTTAGATTTCTGGCGTAATATTTGAAGAGCTAACAGAAATATTGTAATTTTTCTCCGATGTGACCCCTTCGAAATCAACTGCAAAAAATGACGTCTCGTGATTTGACGGAGCAGCGCACTTTTATCAAATCATGAATCATGCTGGGAAAACGCAAATAGAGACCCAAAATAATTCTAATGAAACATGTAGTAAACCAGAGGAATATCCGACACATCTCTACAAAATGTAAAAAAGAATTTTAGACTGTTAGACCTCAGTCAAAAGGCAATCCGGGAGGGATGGAAGAAGTTCATCGACAAAACACTGATCTGGGCTGTTAAGAATGTGATTGAGATCAAACTTTACTTCAGAAATATCTGCAGTTTTGGGGTTTAACACAAACTAAAACACACAATAATAGTTTTATAGTTTTTAAGCTGAATCGGAAATGGTTTATGGATGTTTATTCTGAGTGGATAATGTAACCCAAACTATACAGTATCAAATACTAAGGGAAAATATTGAGAAAATGAAAGTTCCCATTTTTTTTAAATGCCCGTGACGTTGAACCTTTACTGCGCCGTGACTTCATGACATGTCTTGTTAAATCACTTGAAATTGATACCAATTTACAATATTTTGATATGAAATTTTGATGATCATATCTGAAAAGATTCTTTTATATTATTTATGACTTTTTGCTTGATTATGTCGTCAAATATATTTTCTGTGCAACAAGTCCGCGTAATTTTTGAACGGCCCTCGTACAAGGTCTTTCTCCTGATATCAATACAAAAGGACTTCTCCCTTTATAGGGATATAGAGGGCAAAGAGTTTTTTTCTTAATATTTATACATTTTTAAAATCAATCACCATACGGATGAACAAAAATATACTTTTTATCAAGAGTAAAAAAAAAATCAATGCAATTCTGGCAAATCTTTTCTGCAAATTCACATTGTACTCTATTGGTTTGACAATGCAGCTCTTTATTATTGATTTGTATTGTTTGTTAGAAACATATAATGCAAATTAATAATCATGATGCAATTTAAAAAAAATACATTGAAATAATACTATACAAAGGTAAGTATTATATTGCTAGTAACTAAGTTTGCAATATTCATTGACCTTGATTTTTATTTACTGAATTTTTAGGAACTGTTTAACGATTCTTGTTTCGCAATCATACCATTATACATGTCTGTAGCTTTCAGTGCATTATTCCTGTCATGATACTTTTAATAAATCTTTTTTAATAATAGGAATTGGAAATTTTTTACATATTTCCAATTCTTTATTAATTACATGTTGAAAACGCTTTTTATCTTCCGATAATCCATTTCCTCTTTATGATCTTCGATGGACCTTCAAGGAGCTTTTTCACAGTTGCTTGTGTCCCTTTTTTGCTTTTTCCATTCACAAAACATTTGGAAAATCTGTATCTCCACACCGTGGTTCTGGAAATTCATCCTTATTTGTTGTATATTAGCGTTGTCTAGGCCAAGGCCTATCCCAATTAATTGGAAACCTGCTCCAATATGTTGACTGACGTCCTTCAGTTCTGTCTCTGTTTGTGGTCTTGTTATGTTGACTGACGTCCTTCAGTTCTGTCTCTGTTGGTAGTCTTGTTATGTTGACTGACGTCCTTCAGTCCTTCAGTTCTGTCTCTGTTGGTAGTCTTGTTATGTTGACTGACGTCCTTCAGTTCTGTCTCTGTTGGTAGTCTTCTTATGTTGACTGAAGTCCTTCAGTTCTGTCTCTGTTGGTAGTCTTATGTTGACTGACGTCCTTCAGTTCTGTCTCTGTTGGTAGTCTTGTTAGAGGATCAACTAAAATGTAATTTCTTTTTGCATCAAGTATGAGCCATCACCAGGTTACTAGAAAGGGGGGGGGGAGTTGAAAGAAGCGATTTATTTAATGAATGAATTTCATAGCTAACCAAATTATACTGTATAATCTGGATGGGGCAGTTTACGCTTTATAAACTGTGAAGCTGTTTAATTATAATAAAGCCTTAATTGCTATAACTCAGGCTTGAAATGTTTTCATCAGTCTTTCTTTGTATCAAGTGTAACGCAAACCATTTTATTTCATAAATCGTAGTGCAATATTTGTTCTTTCTCGTGAAAGAATCACTGAATATTTTTAAGCGAAGCCAGATTTATCTTGTCAAATGAAATCAAATGTAACAGTTTTAAACATGTTTACATGGCGACCATAATGAAATCATACAGTTGTAGATCCGAAGAAGACAGGCAAGTAAAATTTATTCCGAAATACATTTTAAAACATTAAAATAAACAGGTTTTGAATGCAGGTTTGTGTATAAGTGTCTCTAGCTAGTTTGCTAGGGAATTCGAACTAAATATGATGTACGCTCATGGTAATTGTTTGCCTTCCTCGGATTAAAGTGAAAATTTATATTTCAAAGATATTTCTTATGCAAGGTGTATGATCATGTTTTTAAAAGGGATATATAGGTTTTCCTTTTACTCTGTTTGAGTAAATATTAATGATTGGAATGATTATTATGAAAGCTCTGTATCATGGTATATCACACAGTACTTAATTTTCTCTTATCTAAAGATGTGCACTGGGTAAGGTACTTCTTGGACCATGTTTCACCCCTATATTCCCATTGATAGATAAGGACCAGTTCTCTCAATCTTCAGATTTAATACACCAAGAACTTAACATCAATTCCCCAGGACACTTCCCAATGGTGTTTATAACTTTTATACTTTTATTTTGCTCTTACCCATAATGTTTCCCATCCTCTTTCTTCTATCCCTAAATGTTCATCACATACGTAATACTCTGATAGTAATTTAAATATTTTACAGTAGAAAAGGATTTTCAAAGAAAAAGTTTCAAAAAAAAATAATTAAGTAAGTAAGCAGTTTGTACTAAACAAAGATCGCATTGACGACTTCGGCGCATTTTTTTTTAAACAAAACTTCAAATAATATCAATAAGTGGAGAAATGCACCAGAACACATTCGAATGACAATTGAAAACTATTTTTTACTAGATGAGTTTCTTAAAATTGATTTTTTTAATTAATTAAAAGCAGAGGGGGATAACTCTTACCAAAATTCAAGGTAATAAGTTGGGACACATCCTACCCTTACATGCTAATTGTAATAAAGGCGAATTATGTCTAAATATACTGAGTATTCAACACCTACCATCTGTTATGTATTCAATTTCATTGAATCTGTTGCTATTAGGGATGGAATACCTTAACTTCTTTATTGCTGATTCATCATCCAACTTTTACAGCTACCTTCTGAATGTCTGACTTTCCCAAATGTTTGCCTTATATGCTCATAGGCTTTTCCATTTCAAGGGTTGTCAGGTCACTATTTGAAGACTTCAATGCGTTTTACTCAAATGCCCTTAACTTTTCCTATGTAAACCTTGACCCACTGTTGTGGCATTGCCCTACCCCCAGGGGTCATGAATTGAACAAACTTGTATCTGCACTACCTGAGGATGCTTCTGTATTTCACTGTAATACGTTTAATAATGGCTAAGCTGTACTTAAGAAGAAGATTTTAAGAGATATTTCCTATATATACCTATGGTAAACTTTGACCCCCCCCTCCTGTTGTTGCCCTGCCCAACCCCTAGGGGGCATAATTGGAACAAACTTGAATCTACACTACCTGAGGATGCTTCTGTCGCAAGATTTTATAATGAGACCGGCGATTATGACTTTCCCGACAGAAAATTGTATGAATTGACGAAAACTTGATGGTGCAAGACCTGATATAATTCAAATTATCTAAACATTATTTGAGTATGTCAACTATAAATTCTAAAATGATGCCAAGATGACTAACGTATGGTCAACAAACGTTGTTCCCTGCAAAGCTGAATCAATTATATGGTCCGAGGTCTGACAGCTTACAAGATATAACCGGGCCAAGGAAAAGTAAACAGACAGACAAATAGAGGAAGGGGAAAACTTACACCATAAACTTGGCCTTTCAAAGACGATCGTAGAAATGACACAACCATATTTTTTTTTAAATACTTGAATTATTCATTTTAGAAGAAAGAGCAGTCTTAAATCCTCAATCCCAGGACGATATGTGTCGATATATTTTTGTTTTAAATTGATTCAGTTGGTTGACAACTGGAGAAGTAAAAAAATTGAAAAATTAATAAACGTCCGGTGAAGGACAAACTTATCGATCAGAAAAGTTCTGTGTCTGTGAGCTTAAAATTAATGATTTTATTTTATTTTTAGAGATATTTAAAAATAATTTCTAACAAAAAGATACACAGATGCTTATAAAGTGTAGTCTATATATATACCTAGTGTTAATGTAATTGGACCAAAACTGTAAAAGAAGGGGTTTTTTGGGGAAATAGAAAACATGATGCACGATTCGAAAAAAGGATGTTTACATTAATTCCCTTAAATCAAATGGAAAGGCATTCTTGATGATACGCCGAATGCCATTTTTGGTGGTTTTCTAATTGTGCAGGAAGTGATCAGTATACAAACTGCTTCTGTACAGCATACCATTCAAGAATGGAGTTAAAGAGACCTAGCTGAAAACGTGTCACTTTGGATTATCCCCTTTCAATATATATTTATAATCTTGTTTCTGATTTCTCTGATCTAGAGACAACTTAAATCCGTATATTCATCAAAAAAGTAAAAAGAATCTATTTATGGGATCCAAGTTTCTTCAACAAAATACGATAATTGATAATGTTTGATCATTCAAGATATGACAATGTAAAAGATATGATCTGGAACCAAGAAATTAAACTCAAGGATGGCGGATAGGAAAAACTTTATCACACAGGGTTTTTAAAAGGTGGGTATAAGATTATTCAGAATGTAAAAATATACTTATATAAATATTTCAATACAAACAGAGATAACAATGACCATACTTAGACAGGGGAGATTTTCTTCTTTGTCCTCTTTTTTCTTTTCCTGTGTGATAAAAAGATCATACATTTTAGTAATCTTACACAAATATAGAATTTACGAGGGGTGATCAAAAAGTTTGCGAACTATCTCTATATTAAAAAAAACACAATTCAGATCAAAATGAAATTTGGCACACGTATAGTCATACACATGTTCTATAAATAGCAGATGTTAAATAATGTTTTGCTCCGTGTTTGTGACGTCACAATGTGAAAATGACGTCAGTATATAGGTCACTTGTGACAAAAAATGGTTGACTCAGTCGTACTCGAGCAACGAACGGCTGTAAAGTTGAAGGTATATATCGGAAATTCCTTTACTGTAGAATATAATAATCAGTACAACGTATATGAAGTCAAAGGACTTACCAGAAGTTCAATCATTAATTGGATTGAATGTTTTAGAGAAGGCAGGGAGATGTTTAAAAATGAGGTTTGTTTTGTTGCCGAGCGAAAGCAAGCCGGTAAAAAGATGTCTCCTTAGTTGAGCAATTTGTTTTAAAAGATCGCCAAGTTACAGTAAGAAAAGTAGTTGAATATCTGAGCAATAATATAATTATTTAATCCCTAAAATATCGTTTACTTTAGTCTTTAAACATATGAGATATGATTAAAAAAATGATCACCATGCTAATTTTGGGATGGGATGTCCTTATCTACCCATCCTATTTCCGAGACCTGGCCATTTCTGACAGATGGACTGTTCTTGTTATAAAAAATAACTTGCATGGTAAGAAATATAAGACTCGAAAAAATCTTTTAGCTTCTGTGAACAGAACGCCACGGAGCATGTCACGTGACCGCCTTGATCACGTGATTCGCGCATGGGCAGAACAATGGCAGATGCACATAATAATCAGAGAGGACTACTTTAAATGAGCACTGAAACCTCATTTTATTTCTTTTAAGGAAGTTATTCAATTAGTTCGCGAACTTTTTGATCACCCCTCGTATATCAACGTTTTCACAATAGTTTATCAACTTATTAAAGTATTTAAATGATTGTTTGCTTATTTTACCTTTTAAGGGGGTAGAGTTGGGGTTGGGTGGGGGCTGGGTGGTTTTGTACATGTAAATTTACAAATTAGTTAATTCAAATGCAATATTTACATTTATAAAATCTAAAAAGAAATACATTTTTACTGAAGTTGATGGAAAAGGTATTTTAGTTCTAAATGACGCGAATTTTATAGTTTATTATTGTCCTTTCGTCATAATTAAGACTTACACTAAATCAGTATTAAATTATATATATCAAAATGTTGCTCATCTATGGCGCGACAGACAACCTTACATTAAAATTCATTTCTTGTACATTCTTTTAGGGGAGGGATTGAGTCTATAAAAAAATTCTCTGAAGCTTTTATGAATAAAATGTCAAGAATGAGAATCAAAAACATAATTCCATGGGTTTTTCTTTAATAAATCAGAGTGTTAAAGTTTTTACTATAGTAAATCAAAGTTGCAAAGTTTTTACTATAGTAAATCAAAGATCCAAAGTTTTCACTATAGTAAATCAAAGTTCCAAAGTTTTTATTTTGATATTATAGTTAACTATAGTAAACTATAGTTAACTATAGTTTACTATACTATTTTTTTATTTTTATTTTTATTTTTTTATTTTTTTTTATTTTTTTTTTTTTTTTGTTAGGGGAGCTTTGTTTTAAATTATCCGATGTTTTTAAGGTTTGCTTATGTTGAAGATGATTTCCTTTGTTTTAACAGCCATTGAATATCAAAATGTTACCCAGCTATTCATCCAAAAAACATGTTATCATTATGTAAAGTGCTATTTACCTATGCTGCAGTAAGGTAATCTAGACGGTAATATCATTCCCTGTCGATTTTTTTGTCTCATCGTTGTTCTGATTTAACATTCAAATAGTATTTTACACCTAACTGAACTTGGAATATCTCGATTTTTTATCATCTTCAGGTTATTAATATAATGAAATGATAGATTAAGACTTCTTTTGAATATAGAAATACATGTAAGCTTAGTACTTGCAATCAGATATCATTTTTAGCATTATTTGAGCCAATTCTTAAATCCATGAGTTGTTTATTGTCGCTTTTTTGTTTCTCAAACTGCAGATTAACTTTAGCAAGGGTAGCAATATTTCCATTATTTCTGTGGCTTTTATTTGGCACTTCGTGGGATTTGCTATACTTTATTCTGGAAGAGCATTCCATAAATGGCATAAAAAGCATTTGGAAATTGGATAAAAAAGTTATAGATCTGTTTTATTAAAAGGAGAGTATTTCAAATGGCGTTATTGAAATAAAATCAATGGAAAATCCGAGGGTTTTTTTCCTTCTGAACATCAGTCAAAACTTTGTGAATGGCCCTTGTCTGTAGGGAAAATACATACAAATACAGTGTTCAGTTTAATTATATACCTTAGCCTATTTAAATGTCCAGAATGCTTAAGTCGATTACAAAATGAAGAATACACTTTAGATTTCACTATTTTATTTCAGATCCAAGGGCAGATTACACATACAAATACCACAAAATTAGAACTCTTTGGTCTGCATTTTATAGCGGGTCCTTAATATGCTTTTGCATTGAAAAGTCCACCCTTTATCTTCCATAATCCGACTTAAATTCTCATCATGGAGGCATTTGTATGGCAAGTTTGGTTGCGAGTTAATCTGTTGTAATTATTTTTAGTGAAAGATAACGATCACAGACAAAAAGGGGCACCGGTAGATAAAAGATACAATACAGGTATCACCAAGGACACATAACTCGTCTTACAGAACAATTTGGTCATTTACCATTCCAGTCGATATTATCGAATTTCATTAATCCAACTGCACAAATCCATTTTACAAGAAAAATAAATGTTAGCATTTTCAGGACGCAGAAGAAATGATTTGGAAAAGAAAAATTTTAGCAACAATAATATGAAACTAAATTAGTGATTTGTTAAGAAATCCCAAATACCCTGTACGTATAGGTGCTCTTTTTCTTTAAAAAAAAGATAACTTCATAAAAATCCTTACAAACAAAGATACATACATGTAGCGGGTTCCAGTAAATGTTCAACCAAACCTCTATCTTTACTCCTCACTAAAATATTAACAGTGGTGAAGGAGAAACTTCAAGAGTACTGTGCAACAATATATTCGAGAAGTGGTGTAAATCAGATGTGGATACTTAAAAATTCTAAGGAACTTTTGGAAAATTTGAAATCATAAGATTTTACCAAAATCAACAGCTTAAAAACTTACGACTTTTCAACTTTATACACAACCATTCCCCACGATAAATTAAAGCCCAGGCTTTTTGATATCATTGACAGCTGCTTTTTCAATAAAAATGGAACTCTTAAATATACTTACCTTGTCATTGGTCATTTGCAAAATTATTTTGTTAAAAAACATTCTGATTGTACACAACAGTACTCTGAAGCTGACATTTAAAAGATGCTTGAGTTTCTGATTGACAATATTTATGTGGTTTTTGGAGACCAGGTCTTCCAACAATCTATTGGAATTCCCATGGGTACCAATTGCGCCCCGTTATTAGCAGACCTTTTTTTGTATTCATATGAAGCAGAATTTGTCCAAAATCTTGTACGTGAAAAGAAAAAAACACTTGCTGTGGCCTTCAACTCGACATTTAGATATATCGACGACGTATTGTCAATTAACAATGGCTATTTCCATTCTTATGTCGATACGATATATCCTGGTGAACTTGAGTCTGACACATCTGTTTCATATTTGGATATTTTACTTGAAAAAGACGTTAATGGTAATCTAACAACCAAGCTTTATGATAAACGTGATGACTTTAACTTTTCAATCGTCAACTTCCATTACTTATGAAGCAATATACTTTCATCACCTATACGGGGTATATCTCTCTCAGTTGATTCGATACGCAAGAGCATGCTCTACGTATGTACAATTTCTAAAACGAGGTAAATTATTGACAAATAAGTTGATGGAACAAGAATATCAGCTGTCTCGTTTAAAGTCATCATTTCGTAAGTTCTATGGTCGATACAATGACCTTGTCAGCAAATACAACTTATCATTGAATCAAATGCTGACTGACGTTTTTCATACTAATTGTTAGGCCATTATTTACACACTGAATTGTCGACGAATTTTTCCGTTTTTCCCGATCATGGCAAGGAGCACACGGCGGGTGTGACCGGTCGGCAGGGGATGCGCACTCCTCCATGGCACCTGATCCCACCTCTGATGTTTGGAGGTCCGTGTTTGCTCTGCTCCTATTTTGTATTGTTTTATGGACTTTTGAGCTTGAATACTGTTCGTTATCTCCATATATTTCATAAATATACAAATGACCCATATCTAATGTTAGTGAAAAAAAAAATAAAATGACATATAAGATATCAGATATATTAGATATAAAATGATATTAAATATATTAAATAAACTAGAAAATCTATTACAAAGAGGCGGCTTAATAGCGATTATGTGCACAATGTAATGGGACTTAACTCTGACATAAGGTAATGCAAGTAATACTCATAGTTCCCTTTCTAAGATAGAAGTGAGGCATGGAATCAACAAGCGAGAGAAATCTACATGCACAGATGCACCTTCCGGAAATGATGCATGAGAAAATTTCCGAGATGGCAAGATAAAATATGTAATGAAGAGTTATTAAAAAAAAACACAAAAAGAGCAAGAGAGAAAAAAATGTACACGGAGTGGAATTAGATTGGTCACATACTAAGGAGTGAAATTAGGTTGGTCATATATTAAGGATGAAAAATACCAGGGTTTGCACTGCGGCATTGACAGGGCACCAACAGGGAAGAAGGGAAGTAGGCCGACTAAAGAATAACTTGGAAAAGAACTACAAAACAAGAAAAGCCTACAGCTTGGTTGGAATAGTTAGGTGTCGGCAAAGGTAGCAGTCAATGACAGATGCTTTGAAATGGAGCCTAATGTCCCATTAGGCACGAAGATAGCTGAGAAATTATGTGAGGTAACATGTATATCTGTTCATGCTTTAAAAAGACAGTATTCTTATTCTGACGTATTAGTATTCATTGTTGAGATATTTATGTTTGAAAAAAAAATAACGAAATAAATTAAAAAGGTACAAAGTGGTTTCACGTCAGTCTAAGTGGTGGATGTGAATTGTTCTCGTATACTGAATCAAAATTTTTATTCCAATGAGTTTAATCCATTTATAGTACTACCGAAAAAGTTCACATAATTGACAAAACATCGTATACTATTGAGTGAATATGGATATTTTACTTGCTGTTTTGTTTAGTACAAAATATAGAGATAGCTCAACAAAGATGTTTATGCATCTAAAAATATGCCATGTTAATGCAATATTGCATTTTATGTGTCATAGATTAAGGAATGTTTGCTAATTAAAATGATTTATATAACATTAAGGGACTGTGTAATAAACCATCCTTGTTTAAGAAACTTGTAATATAATAGCTTTAAGAAAATCTTTTCTGAAAATGTTTGATATCAATCTAAATAATTGCCATAAAACTTCGAATCACATTATGAATAAATAACGAACATGTCTGTCTTATGCAATTTTTCTTTACCACTATTTAAGTTCTTCGTGCTCAGGAAAATGCTGTCATTAAATAATTTTCGACATTTCAATGGACATTCATTATCTTCCGTAGTCTACACATTTTGATTCAAATATCCTGTTTGTAGTTTATAACAAGGACAGAGTGTTTTTCGAGGCTTGAATTACGTCTCCTACATCGACAGATTATTTACTCATTTAAAGGACTTTTATGACCCGAGAAACTTTGAAGAAGATTGCAATTAAACCAATTTTTTTCTTGTTGTAAGCTATTCATGAATATAAGTTTATTTTTTAATACCTAAATGAATAGAAATGTGTAAATAAGAAAATCCTTTAAAAAGATTTACTCTAAAGACGAACGGCAGATTTGAGGCAAATCAAAAGAGACCCAAGGACTTAACAGTCGTCTGAGTAATAATCTGTAAAGGATACCATGTATTGGAAAGCAACTGAATAATAACACATATACTGAGACTCAAAAAAAAAGTGAAAAAGAATGATTACGTTTAGGTATCAGCAAAAACTCATAAATTTTATAGTTATATGTCAGTGCTATGTACGTCCATTACTAGATCACCAAAATATCATAACAAAAGTGCTTTAACAGAAAACTCAGTATTCACGCAATCCTCATTTCATTGACATCTCTTGGTTTTTGAATGATATTTAAAGCATTTTTGACATCATTTCTTTGTTTCTACAGTCTCATATTTTAAGGAATTGATTGATTGATTGTATGTTGTTTTACGTCCCATTCGAGAATTTTTCACTCATATAGAGACGTCACCATATACCGGTGAAGGGCTTCAAATTTTGACCTTTACTCGGCACTCAGGGCCATTGAGCAGTGAGGGATCTTTATCGTGCCAACGCCTGTCGTGACACGGGGCCTCGGTTTTTAAGGTCTCATCCGAAAGACCCGCAACTTTCACTCCAAAGTACCGAGCGCATGGCGAAGGAACAGTTGCTACCTATTTTTTATCGACTTAGGTCTGTCTCGGCCGAGATTCGAACTCACGACCTCCCGATCACGGAGCGAGCGCTTATTTTAAGGGATATACAAGCCTAGTCCAATATTATTTTCAGGAGTTCAGTATTATATCTAATATTGTACTCCAAAATAATACTGGACTGTGTGAAACAAAGGCTGACGTCACCTAGCTTTTACACAACGAATGAATAAGGCCACAAATAGACCAAAAATATGCATTTTATATAGAAGTCAACATCTCGTAATTCAGTTCAATCTATACGAGTGGTATTTGAAAAGTTCTGTTTGATATAATATTAACCGTTCCACGGAAGTTAATAAATGTGATACAATTGAAAAGAGCTGGAAGTTTTGCACTTATTTCTATGTTACTTATTTATTTTTATCACGTAATAACTCCGAAAATGACGTCAGAATCTCGAACGTTAAGCATACTGAAAAGTCGCGTTTTTTGTCCATATTAGAAAATCGGAAAAGTGCTGTCAAAGACTTATTTGAAAAGATATTTCAAAGAAAATTTGTATGGAGGTAGAGTAAGACGGAAAAATTGGTACTATTTATCGACAATTCCATATTCCATTTTATGGTAGGTTAATAAGCACGGTTTATGTCCGGTTATGCTATCAAAGGCATTCATGTAAGATTTTTATTTTCATGATACAGCTTGACTTTCGGTCTATTATAAAGCTCTTTATTTTACTAAACAAAACATGTTCTGTATAAAACTGAAGTATATTAATGCAGTTTTCCATACATGTGTCTTGAGTAACAGGAATCTTACCGTTTAGGAATAAAATGTACAAAAGTCTTCCCCCGGACTTGTTCCTGTGTGTATTTTTTTCATATAATTTCAACTTCTGCGCTCCAATACTCACTACTTCTTTTGACTTTCGACTAAAAAAATGAATCTGAGTTAGATTGCCAAGTACAATCTTATTTATTTTTCCATGTTTTAAAATTTGCAAATATATTGATTTACGAAAGGGTTTACAACTACGCCAGCGCCATTTTGATTTTTACGAGAAAATATAGGGCACCCTAAACTTAACTTCGCTTGAACTTTAATCGTTCCCACAAAAGTGGTTAAAACACCTGCCGAATTAATGCCAACAAATTTTGTAACACTGTCCACTTTTCTTCTTTGATTGTCAACTTTGTCATTTGCTCACAGCTAGGTTTTATACGTAATATTTTGAGCAAGATTCTATAATAACATGCTATGTTTGACACTCTTTTAAACCACATCAGAACAACAAGATCTTCTAAATAAAACGTCATATGATAGACTGTAGTGTATGTAAACATTACTCCAACTGGCATTTGTGTCCGTTAGCGTTCGTCCGAGCAATAGGCAAATTTGACGTAAAAATTTTTAATCGCTGAAAGTGTAACTTGTAACGTCATTTTTATGGTCAGTCTGCTAAACACACGGGACTCTGACGTCATTTGTGGATTTATTACGTCATAAAAACTAGAAAGTGACGTCACCACATGTGTATATTTTTCTGAACTTTCCAATAATATCAAACTGAATAATTTTCGCTAAATGATTAATATTTTATCAAACAGTTCTCAGAAATTTTCAAATGCCCCTCGTATAGAAATCATCATCTCGTAATCAAATTCGAGCTATGCAGAATCCAATTCAAGCTATATAGAAATCAACATTTCGTTATTCAATTCAAGGAAAGAAAATTCCAAAGTAGGAATATCCCAGAATTTACGCTCAGGTCACTGATTGTGAAACTACTGGTACTGAAGCACATTATATGGTCGAGTTAGCACTTAATATTAAATCTATGACTTTTTACGAAAATACATTTAAATAAATCCACGTAAAGTTGTTCTTTCAAGAATGTTAGCATTCAGGGGAAGAAAAAGCGAAATGCTGACAAATTTACACTCGATCTGTAAATATATCCCATACAACTCCGATTTTTTTCCCGGAAAATTTAATTTCAATATATACTTCCAAATTAATTTGCGGAAATATTTTGCACATTCGGTATTCAAGGGAAAAAAACTGTGCTTTCCTGGAATATTTGCCTACAGGTTACTTCATCTGTTAAAAAAATGGATCCTTCACAATATTCTCAGAATCGCTTAATGTCACGAAGTTGCTCAGCTCTTTTAAACGCATCCATCTTTTTCATTTCATGCAAGAAACACAAAATTCTACCGTCTGTTTTCCAGAGGAGGCATCTCAAAATGTCAAATTTCATGATAATTTTCTGTTTTTATGGAGTACAACAAAACATGACAGATACTACAGATTTACATAAAAAATGATAAGAATGATTGTGTGATTCTAAATTTCCTATGTTTGAAATTTCAAGAGCATCTATTTATACTTTTTATTTTATGACATAATTAATGACCCCGTTTAAAGAACTTCGGTTATTCAAAAACCGTCAAAAACACACTATTACGACGTCTATCTACCCATCATTTGAAAAATCGTTTAAAAAATCAGTTATTTAAAAATGTTATTAGATTTTTTAATGTGGGATTTCCTAAATATGTTAATTTTTTTTTAAACTATGCAAAAATAGTTGCTTTTAAAAGAGGTATTACGCAATGAAAACCTCAGTCGGCCCCCTTAAGTAAGATACAAAACTCAGACGGTCTATTATTTTAAGTAAACAAAAATAAAACTGATTTGTGAAAACCTTGTCTCCAAATACTGAAGTGATGTTGTCAATAAGGAACTCAAGCATCTATCTAATATCAACTTCAGAGTACTTGCGTGTAAATCAAATTTTCGAGTTCCATTCTTATTTTACAAAGTAGATGTTTATTTAAAAGTGCTTATTCTCGATACTTTGTAGTAAACGTGCGTTCCAACGACTTAATCTACCTCACTTAATGTTGTTACAATTCTATAGCGTTTCTATATCTGTATCTGTATTCCTAATTGTCTTTGCAAACAACAATATATAAATTAAAAATACTTACGTATTCAGAATTTATAATCCAAGATGAATAATATCACAAAGTGTGTACGATTTGCACCTGTATTCACATAATGAAAATCATTGTAACAAGAAATGTATGAGTGACACTCCCATCACATTTCCTTAAAGGTTGATATTTTAGATGTATAGTAATAGTTTGTTATGAAGAAAGGCTAACCTTTGAATTACTTGTTGAACAAGATTTCCTTTAATGAGTGACATTTGGTTGCATTTAAACACCTCAGGTATATTGTAGTCCAAAGAAGGAGTCGGTTTTTACAATATTTTTTTCTTGAAATGTATCATCAACTATAAAAATGCAGTGCCTCGACTTGTACATCATTTTGTTTGTTATGAGATAAAACTAAAAATACAGTGTGCGGATCTGGTGCATTTTTTTTTGGAAGAGGGTTGTCCCAAATCATCGTAGACAGTGTTTATAACTTTGTAAATATTCAACAAACCCTAATCAAATTTTGCATAACTAAATCTTATTCAATGTTCCTTAAAATAATGAATTCTACAATAAATATCTTTCATAGTAATAATATCATGACTATTTATAGGAAGGCTGATATGGTCTGTCAATCGAAATTGTAGGGGCACCAAAAATATCAATGCTGTGAACAACATAATACCTGAAAATGCGAGAGTTACTTTTATAGATATTGCTAAAACGCTAAGCATTTCATCGTCACAACAGTTTATGGAGTTCTGACGAATAAAAAAATTCTATCATATGGGCTCCTCATTTCCTTACAAATGCTTTAAATGGCCCAATGGGTCTATTTAAAAATGAACATTTTTACAAAAAAGAAGATTTGATAAACTTGCGTGATAGATGTCGTAACATGCGTGTAGTTTTTGTAGCCGATGAGTGATAGATGTCGTAACATGCGTGTAGTTTTTGTTACATGCGTGTAGTTTCTGTAGCCGAAATGGAAGATCAAGACTAAAATCTGGAATTAAAGACTAAAATCTGGAATTAAAGAGGACGCTGTCGTCCTATTATTGCAAAGAGAAGCAAGGGCTCAAAATATGTTTTAAAATCTTCTTCTTTTTATTCAAGAGGTTCATTTAAACATGTACCAAAGGAAGAACTATCTGTGGTAACTTATATGTTACAGTTTCACTCACGAAAGCAAGTCCGAATACCGGTCCTCGGGGTATTTTTCTGTACCTGAACTACCATAATATGACGTCATAATGGAAAATGACGTCAAGTCACTGCAAACTTGAGGTGTTATGAGAGTGTCATGAACTTCACACTTTATTTCAAACTGCATGTAAAATGCTAGTTAGCTATTGCAAAATTCACGTGTTGTTAAAGTTTTTTTTCAGTCTTATATGTCCGAATATTTTCAAAATACACCGCTTACCTAACCTTGATTGAAATTCAGCATGTGCAAAATGTTTATGAAAAATATACTTTTGAAATGTACTCTGTTTTATACCCGTGGCTGGAGGTAGAATTTATTTTGTGTGTATAAAAGAGTCTGGCGCAGGTGATTAATGAGGATTAATCTGAGAATTTTTGTGGAAATCTGTACAAAGAGGTTGATCTCTAACTGAATCTTGCTTGGGAAAAATGTGCGTTGGCTTCGTTTTAATACAGATTACGATATTGTGTGGAAAATATCCTCAAATTTGTATGGTAAGTTGAATTCCTCAGGAAATATTTTGTAACTAAGTAATACTATGACTTTTCCCAAGCACATTTCGGATACACAAGGATACGATGAGTTTACTTATATAACAAAATGTTAATAATTATTGTGTTAATCAGCTGCCGAAGCGATTTATATGAAACACTTCAAAAAATTATAAATGACCGTCACATGATCAACAAAGTCATGTGATATCATATCAAATATGTTAATATATAGCCGAGGAAACCCTCTATATAAATTGAAAGTACTAAAGTTCAATGCTTATAAATTAAAACCAAAACCGACCTCGCAATGACATATTATGTTTTGAGTGCATTTTAAAGCTTCGGGAAGCCTTAACATAGCTGCGGCCCATGTAAGTAAAAACTATTTTGATTTGATGTCTGACAATTCAACGTGTTCGAGCACAAAAGCACAAAACATGCTACCTTACAAGTCACGTGACGGAATTTAGTATTCACAGAGTTACCTGAGATAAGAAATCACGTGGTAAATTATAATATTCAACATGCCAAAACCCTTGGTTAAAACAGAGAGAGCGAATGTAAAAAAAAAAAGCAGTTTTTTCTCTTTTAAACCATGAGAGCATGTTTGTCTATTAATCTTCTTTTGACGTAACATTATTAATGAAAATATACAACTACTGTTAAACAATAGACAAACATGCGCTGAGTATGTATAAAGTACGTGAAAAGGTGGGCGTCCTCATTATCGTACGGAGATTCAAGAAATTGTGACGACCCTTGCCTTTGAAACAGCTTCCTACTTCGTAAATACATACTTTTATTAAATGCAATTACCTAAAGTTGTAGATTAGATGATGATCATTCCTGCAATTAAAAGAAAAATGCTTGTTTTGAAAGTTTATTTTGTCGCAATTTTCGCAGCATGTCCTTAAGTGCAGTCATCCGTTGGAAGAAAGGTAAGTTTACAAGGCTTAGCCACCCTCATATTCGCTAGATCTCATGGGATCTTCTTATTCCCAAAACGCATGAAAACAATCAAAGGAAGGCTTGGCAATTAAGAGTATATCATGGAAATTGCTATTCATCAGTGTCTTTTGGGCATCCCTAAAGATGAGTATGCTGAAGTTGTCTGGTCATGGGTACAAAGACCTCAGACATGTGTAAATGTTAACAGGGAATGCTTTTAGGGATTGAAAGTATTCAGAATCTGCTTTACGTGCTTTTCCTATTTTAGATGACATTTTACATTATTTATTTAACAACCCTCGGTTTCTATTCCAATTGTATTTGTTACTCTTAAATATGTTAACCATGAAACAAAAAGTTACATCAGTTAATCCAGAAACAAAATCTTAGTAATATCTCACAATATCTCACAATATCTCACAATTTCTCATAAATGGCATCAGAGACAGCGGATTGGTGTCATAATTTTCAAAGTGGAATTAAGTTTGCTGCAACATGGCCGTAGGAACCGGGGGGCACAGGGGGGTGCCCCCCAATAATTTTTTTTATTTTTGCTTGTCAAGGAATTTTTGGTAGTTGATGACCATTTTCTTTTGCTTGTCAGGAAATTTTTGGTAGTGCCTCCTCAACTGTCCACTGAAAATGTACGGCTGTGCCCCCCCCCCCAACTGAATTTGCTTCCTACGGGTCTGTGCAAATGATGTCGACAAACTCGTTTGCGGCGCAGGGGGATACATGTTCTGAATGTGGTTTGTCTAAAAAAAAAAGATATTGAAATGACATAATACATTAGAACATTAGTAGAGAAGTTATCTGTAAATGGCACAAGAGATTCAAGGACAGTTTTCATTCCGCACATGAAATGGTGAGGCTTATAAGAGGAAGAGTACTGTTTTGTTAAATTCAGACGGTGAGGATCGTTATTCATCAAATGTTGTGTGTCCTCTGCTTCATAGAATGCAAGGCAACCTTTCCATGATAGAAATTTGAATCTGATCAAAACTTTTGGACAGTCAAGAGTGGTTACAATTAAAAAAAAAACGAGTTGCTTTAGAGACGCGTTAAGCACACGGGGCAGTACTTCAAAAATGAACTTTTTTTAAGAGAAGAAAAATACAATTGTTTTTTGTGCGTCTACGTACATTCATATGCTTTATTTATTTGAACATAATTTTCTTATTAAATGTGTTATTATCATGAAACTTTAAATTCGTGATCATTAAATGTTGCTTTTTACTATGACAAGAAAAGAATTTTTTTAGCAAAGAAAAACCCAAATTGTTTTTCCTATCTACGACTTTTCTGGGCAATCCTCGTAATAAAAAGAAAACATAAATTAACTGTTCAATCTGAGATAGGCCTTTTAGCTTCAAATTGCATATATGGTTAAAAAAAATCATAGACAGATTTATAGGTACATGTATGTGAAATTCTCACCGTAGACATTAATCTATACATACAAAGAATTATCAAAAATTTAAATTATTATTGAGTGATTTGTATGTTGTATTTTAAGGTCAGGTAACTCAAGTTTGAAAAATGATCGACAAATTGTTGATTTATGAGTTAATAGGAATGGCATATAAGCTGCATCATTTGGTGTTGTTATGTACACAAGAGGGTTCTTTGTATTTTTGTGTACACAAAATGGGTTGGCCAAAACAAGGAGAACATCTTCACTCTATACCTGGAATAACGGGATCAAAGTGAATGAGAAACGGACTATATTCAAGATTTATAACTCTCTCCGACAGTTGTTATGAAGAGTTAAATCTAATATCATGCTTTTTGTGTATGCATTGTTGTGCATCTTCTATAGATATATATTTTCCAATACAAAGCATTAATAAATTATCTTACTCATTGTACTAAGCGCATGAAGAAGAAAGACAAAGTATAAAAATTTAATCAAGTTAAAATAAAGAAGAGTGTGTGTGTGTGGGGGGGGGGGGATTTCACTTTACATTTTTATTCAAAATTTCACTTATATTTATTGTTCATTGTCAGGAACTACATAATAAATACATTTACCATCTGTGCTGAATTTTAAAACCACAAGAGTCTTCTGACAGTGAAGAAGCACTTGGGAAACGCTAAAAATTGACATATTTAAAATACAATTGGATACCTCGGATCTGCTGTAAGTTCCGGTAATGATTATATCGAACCCTAACGACAGTTGAAAGGCATAGATATTGATATTAAAACTTGAGAAGGATAAAATATGCACAAAATTGGTGGTGATGTAAAAACATACATCTGATAAATGAAAAAAAAAACAGACTAAAATCATATAGAGCAAAGTATCTAGAAAAATTGTGTGTGAAAAGTGGTGTGGCTAACCTTCAGGTGAAATGACAAATAGCATGTCTTATCGTTGCTCTCAGTTGATATGGCCTAATGCATGCATCCTTATTGATGTCAAAATTGTCAATAATTCATATTCGAATTTTTCATGAAAATTTTCGATGAAATAAATTAGTTGTATTTTATCTTCTTCATGCATCACAATACCCTCGGCTAGATCAAATTTTGCATCGGTATCATAAAATTTCATATAGAGTTTTGTAAGTGTATAGTAAAGTATCATTATACATTTTTTCATCTTTGACAATTTTTGAATATACTGACTGTAAATGTTAACAGCCATAATAATGATAAAATAAATACACAATCCACGCCTTTTAGATAGTCGTGCGGGTGTGAGGGGTCGACAGGAGATGCATCACGTAAAGATATTTGCAGCATATAAATAAAGACTTTTGAACACGACGTAATGGCTTTTGAAAGTAAATGATCTTATGAAATATGCATATCAAATAATTACAAAAACACTTCACATAATGTCAAATACACACCACATAATGACTAAATCACAGCACATAATGACAAAAGCACGTTACATAATGATAAAAGCACATCATATAATGACAAATGCACAATATATAAAGACAAAGGCACCTTACATAATAAAAAAAAAAGCACATCACATAATAATAAAAACACATCACAGCATAACAAATGCACAACACATAATGACAAATGCACATCAAAAAAATGATAAATGTACATCATAAATTTAATTTTGTCATGATATGACTGTCCAGGCGTTCCATATATAATTACAATAACTAATTCTCATGACTTCAGTGACTTTAAACTTTACATAAAATACCGGTCTGAATAAGCTTTCAATGCACAAATATTCAATAAAGAATTGCAAAAAGAACTTTACAAATAATAGATATGAAGTTACAAAAGTTTCCTTAAAAACACTTACATGGTAATAGGCCACAAATCATAAGAAGATATGAAGAACGTTACATATACATCATCACGTATGGAACTTTAATGGCAGACTGAATGAAAACGTTGCACGATAACTCCTGACATAAATGATTTCCACTCAGGGAAGATAATTAAAATATTTACAAAGAAGAATAACTGTACATGATATAATTAAATAATACACATATTTCAAACCGTATAATTAAACAAAAAATCAAAGCAAGAGAACTGTGACAGCACATGTACAGTGTAGGTTTGTTGAATGAATGAATGATTTTTATTCTCGTAACTGACAAAACAGTGAGGAGACGATACGTACAACATAATAAACAGAAAATATTACATGCCTGAAGAAGAGTGTAATAGCAACCAAGAGAGCCAACTCTCTCGATTAATATTTGTTACATTAAAAAGCATTTCCAATTTCAAAACATTTGGATTCGATTGAAAATATTTTGACACTTACACTATCTCGAATTCATTCAAGATAACTTCATTTCCTTATGTTACTTACGGATTTTTTTATTTCTTTAACTTCCCTCGTTTGGTCGTCATACTGCTTACTGCTAAGTGTCACCTACTCCTCTACACTGTTGACTTTGATCTTCATCTTTTTACTCCGTGTTGACATTTACAGTATTCCATTCCAGTTCACTGAGTCTCTTTTCAATGTGGTCTATTTTGTTTAGCTTAGTAGATACTTGTTCTAACTTATTCGACATAAAGTTGAAAGTCTTAAGGATATCAACATGCTGATATTGCTCTTGTTGAGGGTTTGGTAGTGGTGGTATTGGTGATAAATACCCAGCAAACTGACTTTGTGGTCCCGGGGGCCCATAAGGGGTGAATTGGTTTCCTTGAAATTTATTCCCTCGACAACTGCTTTGAAAGTTTACAGTAGGTGAAGATGCCACTGCCTTTGGTGTTGAATGTTGTGCATTAAGACTGCTGTGACAAATCCTGCTATTACTGTTACTCACTTGAGACTCCATATTATGTATACTTGGATCAAACAATGCCGGAGTATTTCATCGCTAGTGTTCACTGTTTTATTTTCCAAAAACCGAAAGTACATTGCAAATGGCGGATTCTGTAGGGGTCTTGTCTTTATACATGGCATGCTTTCAATAACAGCCTTTTAGAGACCATTCATGTCCAACTTGCCCTTCATTGATAAACATATATTATTTCTGCAATTATGGTTTTCACTAAAAGTACAGAATTAAGCAGGTGCATTTTTTTTAATGTGCAATTTTTTTTCTCAAAAATATATTTCTTTAAATATTTGTTTTCAAGTGATACTTTCTATCTGTTAATCAATGATATATTTGGCAAAACCTAAATAACAAAACTGAAAATCCAAGGATGAAGAGAGAGCTAAATCATAGTCATGCTTTTGACGTCTGGGAAATGGAGAATGGAGGGGACACGTGAGCTGCTTTTTCCTGGCAATATATATTGTGAGATTACTTTAGACTTTGCATTTAGATTATTGCCATGATAGAAAAACAATCTGAAAAAAAAATACTGCAAAAATACTCATAAAATAATAGAGTTAACGTTCTCGTGATTCACAAGAACGTTAACTCTATTAATTTTATTAGTACATAGGCTTGATAATGGTCAACATTATTCAAGGTTCTACATTTTTCATCTTCTTTTAATCTATCGTTTATTCGTCCTAAAAGGGGATTTTAGTTTTTAGCACACCTGAACTGAAAGTTCAAGTGAGCTTTTCTGATTACATTTCGTCTGTAGTCCGTCTGTCCGTCCGTCTGTCTACCCGACTGTTCTTTTTCCTGTTTGCTCTTTCGTGTCCAGCTCATGACTTAAATACTATGAAGTCTAGAAAAATCAAACTTTGACAGATGATGCATCTTGGGTAGAACGTGTGCCCCATACTAAAATTATGTCGCTGTAACTTTCATTTAAGATGATATGGTCAAATGTGGCAAAATCCTGTCCGGCTCATAACTGAAAAGACGTAGAATCCTCACACTTGGTCAATTAATGCATCATGCATATGTAAGAGATACTGTTCGTTTTTTCTACCTGACTGATGAGAGAACAATGTAATCTTTAATACTTAATGTTTTTAATATCTATTTTCAGTTGAATGTGGAGTGCCTGAGAAGAAAGAGAATGGTGTATGGAAGATACATTCAAATTGAAGTCTAAAACGGTAGTAACAATGGTACAAGTTACTTGATAAAAAGAAACTGTTTTCAGCCACTCACTCATAAAAGTTCAGAATGTAACTTGTACAAATGCAGGGCTGTTATAGAAACCCAGGAACGGAGTGATTGAAAACATTAATATTTGCAGACACTGATAAGAATTCTAGCTGTCTGATGAGACAACAAGGTAATCTTTTAATGCTTTGATGTTCTCTAAAATCTATTTTCAGTCAATTGTGTTGTGGCTAATGAGGAAGATAAACAGCGCATTCACGTCGCAATCTGAAACGAAAGTGTTAGTTGTATCAGTGTTAATATCTCTAGTTTTGTTTATTCTAAAAGAAAACCCAGCTGATTAAAAAATAACTGTTCACATAACTTCAGAAATACACTGATGAGAGGTATTTTCTACTTCCCTACCTGTCAATTGAGTTACTCAGGTAATATTTTATAACTAAAAGAATTCTGATGTTTGCTTTCAGCTGAATTTAAGGGCCCAGTGATAAAGAGAAATGTTTATTGTCGAGGCACACAAGTTCCATTCTGCAACGTAATGTTAGTTGTAGCAGTTTCGTATTTTCTTGTATAGACAAACCAAATGGATTAAAGCCCTGTTTTCAGCCACTCAATTTAAATGATTCAGAATGTGATGTGTACAAGTATTCTCTATTTTAAGCATTTGATGTTCCCTTTTGTCTATCAGGACACATGTAGATTAATTGCAGGAGGTACAAATAAAAATCATGTTGAGGATCTTGACATTTAGTGCTATAAAGTGTTCTTCGGCTTATTTATAATTGACATTATTTGTAAGGCTTATAAAATTTTCCAATCCAGCCTTAGTTTGTTGTTTTTGGAAACCCTTAGTTTCTGCATGGGCATATTTATCTTTGAGCCTTGCATGTTGTAAAATTCCTGGAATATTGGGAAAATGAATTAATAAAAAAAAGTAATTACGTATAATATATAAAGTTAATAGGAAACTATATTAATCTATCTATATAGTATTAATATTTTTTAAAGAGGAGGAAAGATGAGCATAACTTTATCATTCATTTATAATATCGTTCGTGGAACAATTCAGTTGGATAAAGAATTTAGATTTTTTTTTCATTTAGTAACATTTAACATTAGAATATTCTCTCCAAGAGTCAAATTCCACATAAAAACTTTTTTCCAACGAGTTAAGTGATTATGCGTAAGACAATAGTTTGTCGAGAGAACCAGTGCGATACCTGGTTCTTGTACATTATATGGATAATCCGGATGTACCATCATTCACGCTAGGTACATGTAATACTTCTGGAAAATATTCACAATGAAAAAGGCTTTAGTTCCAATTTAGTCGATCTGAATTTAAATTTGTTGTAGAAACTTAACCTTTAAAATATTTCCATACTCGTGTATTATATATAACATTTCGGATAATATTTGGATATGTATTTTAAGAAGTTTTATTTTCAACTAAATTACAGTACTCTGGGCATTATTATTTTTTAAATTATTTTCTTTTGTTAAAATTGTCACCATTGTAAATTACTAGTAAAATTGGCATATTTGCATTTGCAAATTTTTCCCTTACATAACATTGTATGTTAAAATCTTGCATTCAACGATTGAGGGGCCGTATGAAAACTATCTATCCTTCTGTATTCAATAATTCAGAAGCAAAAAAGAATTAGATAGATTACACGATCAGTACGTATTGGTCCCTGCTGACAAAGCAGGTAACAACATCGTCTTTGTTTGTAAGGCTCATTATATAAATTGTATTTTAGAGGAACTAGGATTTAATTCTACAAGTGGTAATCCAACTTATACCCATAGCTCCTTTTCCAAGGAGTAAATTCTTCAAAATCATATGTCAGTTTTGAACATTTTTGATATTCCCAACAACCAAAATGAATTTGAATTACCATATCTATATTGGATTCCGAAACTTCATAAAAATCCTAAAGATACATAGGGGTTCCAGTAAATGTTCTACCAAGCCTCTTTCTCTACTCCTCACTAAGATATCAACAGTAGTGAAGGAGAAACTTCAAGAGTTCTGTGCAACAGTATATTCAAAAAGTGGTGTAAATCAGATGTGGATACTAAAAAATACCAAGGAACTTTTGGAACATTTGAAATCACAAAATTCTACGAAAATCAACAAAATAAAAACTTACGACTTTTCAACTTTATATACAACTATTCCCCAAGATAAATTAAAGTCCAGACTTTCTAACATCGTTTACAGCTTCTTTTTTCAATTAAAATGGAACTCGTAAATCTTCTTACCTTGTCATTGGTCATTTGCAAAATTACTTTGTTAAAACAATCTGATTGCACACACTAGTACTCTGATGTTGACATTAAAAAGATGCTCGAGTTTCTGATTGACAATATCTATGTGGTTTTTGGAGACCAGGTTTAATCTATTGGAATTCCCTTTGGTACCAATTTCGCCAAGTTATTAGCAGACCTATTTTGTATTCATATGAAGGAGAATTTGTTCAAAATCTTTTACGTGAAAAGAAGAAAACACTTGCTGTGGCCTTCAACTCGACATTTAGATATATCGACGACGTATTGTCAATTAACAATGGTTATTTCCATTCTTATGTAGACACGATATATCCCTGTGAGTTTGAGATAAAAGATACCACAAAGTCTGCCACATCTGTTTCATGTTTGGATATTTATTAGAAAAAGACGTTAATGGTAATCTAACAACAAAGTATTATGATAAACGTGATGACTTTAACTTTTCAATCGTCAACTTCCCTTACTTATGCACCAACATACCCTTATCACCTGCAAACGGGGTTTATATCTCTCATTTGATTCGATACGCCGGAGCATGCTCTACGTATGAACAATTTCTGAAACGAGGTAAGTTACTGACAAACAAGTTGATGAACCAAGAATATCAGCAGTTTCGTTTAAAGTCATCATTTCGTAAGTTCTATGGTCGATACAATGACCTTGTCAGCAAATACAATCTTTTATTAAGTCAAATGCTGACTGACGTTTTTCATACTAATTGTTAGGCCATTATTTACACACTGAATTGTCGACGGATTTTTCCGTTATTTCCCGATCATAAGGAGCACACGGCAGGTGTGACCGGTTGGCAGGGGATGCTCACTCCTCCATGGCACCTGATCCCACCTCTGATGTTTTGGAGGTCCGTGTTTGCTCTGCTCCTATTTTGTAATGTTTAATGGACATTTGAGCTCGAATACTGTTCGTTATCTCCACATATTTCATTGAAAAGGGCGTATTTTAAATCTAGTCTGTATATAAAGAGGTGATCATAAAAACATAGTTTAGTCATAAGCAATCGACATAATTTCAGAGTGACGTTAAAGTGGTCAACGTGTTCAACACATTCAATTTATCTCTCAAGTTCAACGAAATATGCTTTACAGCTATGTTAATGCTTCCCGAAGCTTTGATTTAAAATGCTTTCAAAACATAATATTTTATTGCAAGGTCGCTTTTGATTTTGGTCTGTAAGTTATGTTCTGAAGGTACAGCCAATTTATATAAAAGGTTCTCGCGGCTATATATAAACATATTTATCATGATATCACATGACTTTGTTGATCTATATTATTTTTTTTATTTTTTTTTATTTTTATTTTTTTATTTTTTTTATTTTTTATAATTATTTTTTTTTTGAATTGGTTCACATAAATTGTTTCGGTGCAGCCGATTAATACAATTTTTGTTAATATTTTTATTATATACATTATATTATATTATTTATAAACTCGTCATATCCTCGTGTACCCGAAATGTGCTTGGGAAAAGTGCTAGTATTAACTGCGTGTAAAATATTTCATGAGAAGTTCAACTCACCGACACATTTGAGGGTATCTTCCACTCAATACCCTAATCTGTTTTAAAACAAGGCCATCACACATTTTTCCCAAGCAAGATTTCGTTAGAGAACAAATTCCTCCTACAGATTTTCACAAAATATCTCAAATTTATCCTCATTAATCGCCTACTCCAGACTCTTTTATATACACATAATAAATTCTTCCTCTTACCACGTGTAAAAAACGGAGTTCATTTTAAAAGTATATTTTTCTTAAGCATATTTCAATCATTATGGTAATTTATAATATTCGGACATATAAGATTTAAAAATACAATGAAAACACTTGAATTCTGAAATAGCGTTCTGACATTGTACATGCAGTTTGAAATAAAGTGTCAAGTTTATGACACTTTCCCCGTCATAGAAGCTCAAGTTGGCAGTGACTTGACGTCATTTTCCTTTATGATATCATATTTTGATAGCATATAGTGGTAGTTCAGAGAAGTTTCAATGCGTCCATGTAACAGGTTTTCTGAAAGACAGACAAATTTCACATAATTTACAATCATGAAGAAGTTGCTTCCGGCACTTTTCAAGTTTAGGATCTTGTCTGAAAGAAACCACAATCAATATCATAGCGAAAAGATATCCGTAATTTGTTGAACTTTTACGATCTTTGTAGATGTACATATTTTTCTAATATTAAACATGTCACGTGACAAACAACTGATGTATCTAACATCGCTTTGGCCGAACTCAGCAGTGACCCGATATACATGTACATATGTAAAAAGCAGACTTCCAATTCATCACAACTGATGCTGTTTAAAGAAATATCAATACAGTATTCATTTTCTGGAAATATTTTAAGGTGTATTTCCAATGGGCGTCCTTGACCTAGCTGCGAAGTGCAATAAAGACGACTTCAGGAAATGTTCATTTTATTATATTTTTTATTGATTGGTGACGATTGTTTAAAGCTGTACACAAATTACAATGTTACCGAAGAGATCACACCACAAATCAGGCAATGCTATCCCCATCTTACTTGCCTCAACTGTAATGGGAATTTTGTTCACTCCTATTTTTTCACAGAAAGAGGCAGTAATTGCAATAATAGACATATCGTCCAAGATCTTTGGAAGCGTGATTATCCTCTATATAGCACTGTCTATATTCTGCAGGAAAGGGGAATGGATAACACACAACGTCCCCTTGTCTGGGGTGAATAAAACCAAGATAGGAGTTCTTTGGACACTTGGGGTCTTTAAATGTGTCTTTGGATTTATTCATAGGGAGATTCAATGGAGATGTGCGAACGATGATGAATACCAAATAGTCAGAGAACTAGGGAGATTTGTTTCAGTTCTGTTTACAATTCTTCAATCGTTCATTGTTTTTTACTGCCAAAGATATTCATTTATAAACAGTGCTAAAATAAGAGGTGTCATAACTTCGATGGTCGTTACAAATTTTTCCGTTTGGCTTACAGGACTTATATATTGTGTTACTGAAAAAGAAAACTCAAATAATTTAACTTTTATCGAAGAAGTGTATAACTGCACGTTTGTTAAAGAAAATGGTTTAGAAACATTGATTCGATACACGGAAATCTTCAGACTACCTTTTATTATGGAATTCAGTGTGCTAGCTACGGTACTCGTCTTAAGTACACCTATAACAAGTGAAAGGATAACTCTGTATGTGTCTTCTTCATCAAATTGTAATCGGTACAAAGAACTCAAATTTGAAGAAAGTATTTCCTTAACAAGGCGACAAAAACTGTCTTTATCAACAGCAGTCATTTTGCTAAGTGTTCCATTTTACATTTTTGCTGTTGTATTTTTGATAGATACTTCTACTTTCATAAGCATATACGACATATGGGTATATAGTCTCACAGGGATGAAATTGGTGTCTTTTCTTCTGATTCTCGTAACGTTCTATGTATTGCAAAAGGAAGCTATTATCAAGGCTACCAACTATCATCCTAATTTCAGCGATGTTGCTTTACTTGCAAGTTGTTTTGGTAGCACTGCAACCCTAGTTGTGATTTTTTTACCTGCAGCAGAAGAGGATGTTTTAATATCATTTCACTGTATATTCACCATTTTCCATATCTTTTATCAAACAACGTTGATTTTCTTTCTGAAAGTGGTTAATATTTTGAGACGGAATCCAAAACGTCTGATTCGTTTAAAAGTATTCCTTGTTATTCTAATCAGTTTCAACATCGCTCATTGGTTGAAGGATTTTCTCATTTTCTTGGCGGTTGTAGAAACCGCGGTATCGAGTCAATACTTTTCAAGTCTGTTTTATGTATTTTATCCATTCCAATCGTTTTACAGATTCCAATGTGCAATGGAAATGATAAATTTTTACTTGAAATTGTGACACGCTTTAGCAGATTTTACTTAGTTTTTATTAATACTGCTAAAGCATGAGATTGCGTATAAAGTAAGAATCTCGAAAGATCACGAGGTGAAACAGAAAAACTAAGATAAGATTTTTTTTTAGAATTGCAAAAGTGTCTGTACAAATTCAAACAGCAACAGATACCTGAGGCTTCTATAAAGAATGTAAATTTGTATTTTATGTGTATGTATATTTTGATAAATCTTAAAATGATAAATCATTCATTGGTGCTAAGAATTGTTATCATTTTAATTTGTTTACTTTTGCCCCCAGCCTCAAAATTTCTGTTCACTCTCCTCAACACGCCCTTGTCTAGTAGAGATGGACAGGCCTTTGTACGACCGTGTAGATATTCTTAGTATATCTACTTGTCATTTTTTTTAAATAAATGACAAATGAATAAATAACCACCGTCTTTCCAAGCCGATAAGATTGAAACGTTAATTTTTTGGTGGCCGACCATACATGGAGTACAATGTCATTGATAATAAAATATGGAGATAACAAACAGTATTCAAGCTCATAGCCTATTTCAAAAATACAAATCGGTAGCAGAGAAAACATGGACCTCCAGAAACATCAGAGGCAGGATCAGTTGCCATGGAGGAATAAGCATCCCCTGTCGACACTCCACACCCGCCGTGTGCTACTTGTCATGATCGGGTAAACGGAAAAATCCGAAGAAATTTTAGTATGTAGATAATGGTCTAACAATTAGTAAGAAAAACGTCAGTCAGCATTTGGCCTAATTATAGATTGTATTTGCTGGTAAGGTCATTGTATCGACCACAGAACTTACGAAAGATGACTTCAAACGAGACTGTTGATATTCTCCTTTTATCAACTTGATGCTTAATAGCTTGCCTTGTTTTAAAAATTGGTCGTACGTAGAGCATGCTCTTGTGTATCGAAATAACTGGGATACATAAACCCTATATGCAGGTGATGAGGGTAAATTGTTACATAAGTAAGGGAAGTTGACGATAGGAAAGTTGAAGTCACCACGTTTATCATAAAGGTTTGATGTTAGGTTACCATTAATGTCTTTTTCTAGTAAAATATCTAAATATGAAACAGATTCCAGACTCTGTGGTGTCTTATTTCAAGTTCACTGGGATATATCGAATCGACATATAAAAGGAAGTAACTATTGTAAATTGACAATTCGTCATCGATATATTCAGATTTCGAGTTGAAGGCAACAGCAAGCGTTTTCTTCTTCTCATGTAGAAGTAATTTCTGAATAAATTCTGCCTCATATGAATTCTTAAAAAGACCTGCTAAAAATGGGGCGCAGTTGGTACTCATGGTAATTCCAACAGATTGTTGTAAGACCTGATCTCCAAAAACTACATAGATATTGTCAATCAGAATCTGAAGCATCTTTTTAATATCAACTTCATAGTACTTGAGTGTACAATCAGATTGTTTTTAACAAAATAATTTTGCAAATGACCAATGACAAGGTAAGTTAATTTACGAGTTCCATTTTTATTGAAAAAGCAGCTGTGAATGATGTCAAAAAGCCTGGACTTTAATCATGGGGAATGGCTGCATTTTGTGATTTCAAATTTTCTACAAATAAAATTCCTTTGGAGTTTTTAAACAACCACATCTGATTTACCCCACTTCTGGAATACTGCTGTACATTACTCCTGAAGTTTCTCCTTAATTGCTGTTAATATTTTAGTGAAGACTAAAGAAAGAGGCTTGGTAACACATTTACTGGAACCCTCTATGTATCTTTGTTTGTAATGTTGGTGGTTGAGAATATTAAAATATTTAAAATTGACATATGGTATTGAAGAATTTCCTCCTTAGAAAGGGAGCAATGGGTATATGTTGGATTACCACTTGCAGAATAAAATCATAGTTCCTCTAAATTACAACTCAAATAACGAGCCTTACAAACAGAAAGAATGCTGTTACCTGCTTTGTCAGCAGGGACCAGTACATACTGATCGTGTAATCTACGAGGGGTGATCAAAAAGTTCGCGAACTATCTCTATATTTAAAAACAACTATTCAGATCAGAATGAAATTTGGCACACAAATGGTCAAGGAAATATTCTATAAATAGCAGATGTTATGTAATGTTTTGCACCATATTTGTGACGTCATAATGTGAAAATGACGTCAATATGTATGTGACTTGTACCAAAAAATGGCTGACTCAGTCGTACTCGAGCAACGAAAGGGTGTAAAGTTTAACGTATATCTTGGAAATTCCTTTGCAGTAGCATAATAATTTGTAAAAGGTTTATTAAGACAAGAGTCTTGCCAGAAGTTCAATCATTAATTGGACTGATTGTTTTAGTGAAGGATGGGAGATGGTTAAAAATGATGTTTGTTCTGGTGCCCAGTGAAAGTAAGCTGGGGAAGAGATGTGTCATTAGTTGAGCAATTTGTTAAGAAAGATCGCCAAGTTACCCAAGTACAGTTAGAAATATAGCTGAATATTTTAAGAATATTATAAATATTAAATCCCTAAAGTACCATTTACTTTAAACATATCAGATATGATAAAAAGAAGGTATCCAATTCTCGAGAGGGACGTTAAACAACATACAAACAAACAAACAAAACGATGGAAAAACGACGAACTCTATACAGAAAAGTTGGGTTGTGATGGTCACCATGCTCATTCTGGGAAAAGATATCGGACCATTTATGACAAATGGACAATTTTTGTTTTAAAAAATAAGTTGCATGGTAAGAAGTATAAGACTCGGAAAAATCTTATAGCTTCTGTGAACAGAACGCTACGGAGCATGTCACGTGACCGCCTGGATCACGTGATTCGGCCATGGGCAGAACAGTGGCAGACGTGCATTAAAATCTGAGAGGACTACTTTAAAAAATAATAAACACCGAAATCTAATTTTATTTCTTTTATGGAAGTTATTCAATTAGTTCGCGAACTTTTTGATCACCCCTCGTATCTAATTCTTGTTTCACTTCTGCATTGTGGAAGACAAAATGATAGATGGTTTTCATATTGCCCTCAATCGCTTAATGAGAGATTTCAATATCCATCTGATACTTTTGATCCATTCTGACAAAAGGTCAATGTCTTCTTCTTTTTCATAATTGGCTCATTCTCTGCCGTAATCTTCCACAGAATTCATTATATTTATGAAATTATGACGCAAGTTGAAAAACCGGGGTTCCCTAGATTTTGGCCCTTTTGTAATATGTGATTTAAGGTCCTCATTAACTATATTAACGTCAACAGTAATGACGTTTCCAGCAAGACTATAGTTATAGGGTGAAGAAGAACATGTACATGTGGAAGGATTATGTTTCAGATATTCGATATCTAGGCACTGTAGAGTTTTTTGTTATTAAAAAGTTTGAAAGCAATTGTCGATGTATATTTGTAAGAAATACAAGGAGTGGACTTCAGCTTAAAATATGGTAGAATACAAGACTGGACCCTTTTGTGATTAAGGATATTACTTATATTAACAGCGTCAATTCCTTTTTGGATTATTAATGTTTAAAGAACAAACGGGTTGTGTGAGCAATATTTTCTTCCGTGAAACGAACCGTCACGGTAGCTCAGTTGATAGAGTGCTCGTTCCGTGATCGGAAGGTCGTGTGTTCAAATCACGGCCGCGACTGACATAAGTCGATAAAATTAGGTAGCAACTGTTTCTACGCCAAGTGCTCGGCACTTTGAAGTTAAAGTTGCGGGTCCTTCGGGTGAGACCTTAAAAACCAAGGTCCCGTGTCACGGCAGGCGTTGGCACGATAAAGATCACTCACTGCTCAATGACCCTGAGTGCCGAGTAAAGGTCTAAATTTGAAGCCCTTCACTGGTATATGGTGACGTCTCTGTATAAGTGAAAAATTCTCGAATGGGACGTAAAACAACATACAATCAATCAATCAACAGAAGAACTGGGATTTAATTCTATAAGTGGCAATCCAACTTATACCCATAGCTCCCTTTCTAAGGATGAAATTCTTCAAAATCATATGTCAGTCGATCACGGAATGAGCTGGATTAGAAAACTAGGCACGGCCTATGGTAGCAATGCCAATGTCGATAATGTTGGAAATTTTTCAAGCCCACAGTATCAATGTGAATTGGAAGACTTTTTAACATTACACAGAGACGTAAGCGTAGTCATGGACATCGGTCTGACAATAAACCTATTATACACGGTGTGTCCTTTGATTCACTCTACCTCATGTAAATAAACAATTAGGCCTTCATCACATTCGCACCAAACTCTGTCCTTTTGAAAGTTGAAAATAGTCTATTCGTAAAGGTCAAGGAAAGTCCATATTTAGATTCTTCGACACCAGAATACAGGTTCGGATCTGTGATTATGGATATTGCAAATCATAGGCTCTTTAAACCGCCACGTTTTACGGAAGAAAATATAGATAAAAATACCAGTTTTTTCCTTAAACTTCAATAAGCCAACAAAAGAAGTGATGTCTGAAGAGGCGGATCAGAGTTGTAGACGGATCAGAGTTGTAGACGTTGATTTTTTTTATCGTATACAACTGCGCTTGTCCAACCGGTGGCACCATAAAACATATAACAGTATATACATGTATCTAACACTATTTTTTGCATTATAAGCTTAAGTACTTACCTATCAGGCTCGGATCCAGAATTTTTCAAGGGGGGGGGGGGTCCAGTCAAAAAAAAAAACCAACAACAACAACAACAAAATAAATAATGTCTATTCCCGAACGTTAAAAAACTATTTCTTGGTCGTTATTTCTGGGGGGAGGGGGGAGGACACTTCATTTTTTATTTGCTTCGGTATATACTTTTGATTACTCTGCAAATTCCAGGGCGGGGGGTCCGGACCCCACCCGCGGACCCCCCCCCCTCTAGATCTGTGAATTCCTATAATCTCCCCTTTTCTTCTATCTTGAAATACATCATGGCGACTTTACAAGGTTTTTCTGTTAACGTGGGTACGTGTGTATGAATTTGGGCTGCATGGATTGAAAAATCATAATCTAATGTGATTTTCTTTCAGGGTCAAGTCAATTTACGTAAAGTAGAATTTTATTAATTATAATATAAATAGTTCCTTTTACACATGCAGGTTAGGGGCAAGTACGACAACAAAAATCCTGATCTGTATTTCCAAGTTTTTTTTTTTTTTTAGTTCCGTTGTCAATTCATACTAATTATCTTATAAAAGCAATGACATTTCCTTATCAAAATATACAGGATCCAGACATCTTTAATCATAAATTAAATCAAGGTTTTGAAGACAATATATTGTCTTTTGTCAGAGTTGTTAAAATAAACGATCAAAGGCCTCCTGTATAAGTTACCCCTCTTTCATTGACCACGCGAGTAGTTCAAATCTACAGATAGAAGTAATTTAACATAAAAAAAAAAAAAAAAAAAAAAAAAAAAAAAAAAAAAAACCTCGTTGGGATGTAAAATGGGTGGAATATGCTGATTTAAGAGCATAGGTGGTAAAGAGAGGATCTATCAAAAAAATAAATAAATAAATAACCGATTTACATAATTGGGAAACTTCTATTGTAAAGGTGTAATAAAAAGATTTAAAGGTTAATTCACAGTGGGATAACAAAGTTTTAAGAGCAGGAATTGCTTCAGCCAATGTGATTGACCATGAATGGTTTATGACCTAAATTTCAGATATATATGAAATTGGAGTTGTCAAATACTATTCATGCGCCGAAGTTAAGGTCAGTCTAGCCGATGGATTTTTTTTATACTTTATGCATTGACTGGGAGTGGCAAAAATTAAACCTGTACATAACAAGTTAACCTCCAACAGTTTGAAGAGAGAAAAAAAATTGGGGATTCAAATATTTAAGCTTTGAAAATATTACCGTTGAAGGATTAACGTCTTTAAGATTAAGATTCAGTTTTTATAGACAAAAAATTGTTTAAAAAACACTATTATCATACATTTTATGAATGGTGAAATAACGCCTTCCGGGGTTATAGAACGAAGCAAAAGTCAATATTACTTGACGATTGGATGATACTCTAAGAAAAAATATTGGACAGAATTCTTGCGTGCATAGTTCACTGATATTTGTATAGTTGTAGAAAACATTCAGAATAATATAGTAAATATTACATGTAGTTGTGGGTAACATTGAATAGTTCATCCAATAAAACCAATGTCAAAATCATAAAATTGAAATGATACTAACGCATATGCAAGACAACCGAGAAAAAAAATAAATTAGAGAAAAAGATCGAAATGGTTTTATAATATATATTTCAATTCTCTACAGTGCTTGGCTCAGGGGTTTTTTTACTGTATATTTTTCCAAATTAATCTAAGAAAATAACAAAAGGCTATAGTGCAAACATGTTGAATGTCTCATGGCTCCTGTTAACGTACATTTAGAATTTATATAATGATATACGTAGAGGTATACAGTGCCTAGAAAGGCTCCATAGAATATTTTAAAAGATTTATCATATACTTATTCCTTTTTAATCAAGATTTATTTAAAACAGTGTTGATTTGTTTTATATAATACGTGATAAATATCGGCAATATTATTGGGGAGCCCCCCCCCCCCCTTCCAAGGTTTCTACTGCCTGATGTTTAACTTCGTTGGATCGGGGATGTAGATCGTAACATGATTTACTTTTCGTCTCTTCAAATCTTTAGTCCGTATGGTGGCATATTTCTGCCCCATGTGTGCAAGTTATTTTTCTGTCAAATATGTCGACATGCAAGATAAATATGTTGACATGCAAGACAGTTATGTCAACATGCAACATAACTATGTTGACATGCAAGAAAATTGCAATTAAATAAGAATTATAAAAAATCCTTAAAAAATCTCAAATATTGCCCACATGTGACTTCCAATATGCTAGATGCTACTTATTTATGTCGACATGGAAGTTAATTATTTTGACATGCGAAATAAATATGTTGTCATACAAGTTATTTATGTCAACATGCAACTTAGGTATGTTATCATGCTACTTATTTTTGTCAACATGCAACTTATTTATGTCAACATGCAACTTAGCTATGTCAACATGCAATTTGTTTATGTCAACATGCAACTTAGTTATGTAGACATGCGAGATAAATATGTTGACATGCAACTTAGTTATGTTGAGTATAGCGGATATATATATAATTTTAAAAAAGTAAATATCCAAAAATGAAATCACAAATCGATGTAAATGTCTGAAGACCTAGGAATGGCGAAAACGTTTACAGTGAATATGATCGATTTGTGATTTCATTTTGGATATGTACTTTTTTAAATATGATCGACTTTCAAAATGATAAGATTTTGAATTAAATGATTAAATTTAAATGCAAAAGAAATTATGTGATACACAATTTGAACATTTGTGCAATGAGGCACGGTTCTGGGTTTTTTTTTTTTTTTGTTTTTTTTTTCGGTTTTATTGGTCGGTAAAATTGAAGTTGATTTTAATGATCGAAAATTTATTCAAGTAAATGTTGCAGTTTAAATTATTTTCTATAATATGAGGTGGACAACAAAGTATAAATTGAATTTCCTTTGATAAAATGTCCTGGCGATTCAGAAACGTGACCGTAGATTATTAAACGTTTTTAGGGCACCTCTCTGCGGGAGACCTATAGTAAATAGTGTGTCCGTCCGTCCATCTGTTCGTCCGAGGTCTCTTTTGAAGGGTGGGCAGTGACCTTGAACTATGTTTCAAGGTCTAAGGTTAAGGTCATAGCAGAACTGTATCTGAAAAATGCATGTAAACATAAATAAGTTGCATGTCGACATAAATACGTTGCATGTCAACATATTTATCTTGCATGTCAACATAACCAAGTTGCATGTCGACATAAATAAGTTGCGTGTCAACATATTTATCTCGCATGTTAACATAAATAAAATGCATGTTGACATAAATAAGTAGCACCTAGCATGTTGGATGTCACATGTGGGCGATATTTGAGATTTTTGAAGATTTTTTATAATTTTTATTTGATTGCAATTTTCTTGCATGTCAACATAGTTATGTTGCATGTTGACATAACTATCTTGCATCTCAACATATTTATCTTGTATGTCGACATATTTGATAGAAAAATAACTTGCACACATGGGGCAGAAATATGCCACCATAAGTCCGGTTTGGTCAACCCAGAGCTTATTTTTTTTAATTCCTGAAAGGGGGTTAAAATGGAAAGAAAAGCATGCAATAAAACGTCGCTTAATAGCTATTCAACGACTGCAGAAAGCTATAAACATTCCCTTGTATTGGAAGCTTACAGGGATCCATGGTCGCCAGTACAATTTTAACATTTACTGATTTTTATTAGATCTCTATCATTTTACAGGGATCCAAGTTTATAACAGATTTTAAAGCAGATTAATACCATGTATGCATTGATTACCGGAGGAATGGGATGGCAAATTACAAATGACCTTGACCTATATCCACTTAGAATATCTAGCTTTATACACTGTAATTAAGTTTAATATGGTCAAGATTGACAAGAATTAGTATAAACATTCCATAGATATCATGTCCCTCCTTTTTAAAAGAGATGATGGTCGATATTATTGTAATGGTTTGGGCCGTGGATATCGGCCTGTTTAGCTCAGTCGGTAGAGCACATGGCTTGTGATGCAGGGGTCCCAGGTTTGATTCCCGGTCCAGCCATTCATTTTGTCCTTTCCTGTTAAAATTGTTAAAATACACGACGATTGCAATTTTCTTGCATGTCAACATAGTTATGTTGCATGTTGACATAACTATCTTGCATCTCAACATATTTATCTTGTATGTCGACATATTTGATAGAAAAATAACTTGCACACAAGGGGCAGAAATATGCCACCATAAGTCCGGTTTGGTCAGAAAAGTCGGTAAATGTACAAATCTCGTGGGATTTCAGGGACAAACGTAACGTAAACAGTATGTTGAATGTCGATGAACAAATCGTAAGAAAATACAAATGAAATATTTTATTGTTGTGGACTTTATATACATCAAGAGTAGGAATGACAACGATATCAATTTATATCTATATTGTTGATCGTATGTATCTATTTATCGTATGCTACATCTAAATACAATATACATGCCTCGGAAATGTCGTATTTTTTATTAATGGATGATAATTTTAGGGTTCTCGCTCTCTTACATATGTCCTTTAGTTCTTCCATTCTTTAATTGGAATGACAAATACATTTAACATTAAAAATTGGATTGTGATTGGCATGTTTTGTATTATCCGCAACGCCATGCTGTCCCTGTCAGACGACCAAACGCGCCTCTAATTTTGAAGAGTTCACTAATGGAAATATAACGTATTAAACAATATATTTAAAAATTCATATCAGTTTTCACGATCATAAGTGAAAAGTGAAAAAAATTCACACTTGAACTCGATATCTCTGATACAAGGGATAAGTCGTAAGTGATTTGGCAGTCCAAACTAATTTGTTTAATTATGTATCTCGCAGACTCGGAAATCTTGAAGTTCCCGTTGAGTTCGAGATAACGAAGTTTGACTTTATAAATATATCTAGGAGAAATACTAGCATCAAATACTTCCATATCAGTATGCAGAGATTGGTGAAAGTCTACGAACATTTTATAATTTGACAAACTCTTAAAATTTGTGAAACTTTTTCATTCGATGAAAATTTGTAGGCAATGTTTTTTGTCTGAATCGTACGCGAGTTCAGAATAAACATAGATCTATCTATATTCATTTATCAGGAGTCTTTCACATTTTTTTTTTCTATATACATGTAGATAAAAAATAAACACGTGCATTAGGCCAAAATAAAAAATACCTTTGTTTCCCCTAACGCGACCGACCCACTTAAATCGCGCCGACTGAAAATTTTTTTAATAAGATTATTCAAATATTTTTTTTTATTGTTTATCAACTTTATAAAATACGATTTTATCAAAATTTGTTTTTATCAGAATGGCGGCTTTTGTTCTACTCTGATTTGGCGCCCACAACATGTGCTCACAAAGGGTTAGTTCGTGTTATAAAACAATGGCGACGTATCAATCTTATCATATATCTTTAACTTATTAGAATCCTACATTCTTGAAACATTTCGTGAATTGAATATATCATGACTAAAGAGTGTTTCGATGGTATTTACATGTGTCTACTAAAATTAACGTACATTTGTCCAAAATCTTGTACGTGAAAAGAAGAAAACACTTGCTGTGGTGTTCAACTCGACATTTAGATATATCGACGACATATTGTCAATTAACAATGGCTATTTTCATTCTTATGTCGATACGATATATCCTGGTGAACTTGAGATAAAAGATACCACAGAGTCTGACACATCTGTTTCATATTTGGATATTTTACTTGAAAAAGACGTTAATGGTAATCTAACAACCAAGCTTTATGATAAACGTGATGACTTTAACTTTTCAATCGTCAACTTCCCTTACTTATGCAGCAATATACCTTCATCGCCTGCATACGGGGTATATATCTCTCAGTTGATTCGATACGCAAGAGCATGCTCTACGTATGTACAATTTCTAAAACGAGGTAAATTATTGACAAATAAGTTGATGAAACAAGAATATCAGCTGTCTCGTTTAAAGTCATCATTTCGTAAGTTCTATGGTCGATACAATGACCTTGTCAGCAAATACAATTTATCATTGAGTCAAATGCTGACTGACGTTTTTGATACTAATTGTTAGGCCATTATTTACACACTGAATTGTCAGCGGATTTTTCCGTTATTTCCCGATCATGACAAGGAGCACACGGCGGGTGTGACCTGTCGGCAGGGGATGCTCACTCCTCCATGGCACCTGATCCCACCTCTGATGTTTGGAGGTCCGTGTTTGCTCTGCTCCTATTTTGTATTGTATAATGGACTTTTGAGCTTGAATACTGTTCGTTATCTCCATATATTTCATGTACGTAGTAAGCATGGCAAAGTCTGCCTCAAGAGCAGATGAGCGGCCCACCTTGTGTATACATATCAATAAACTTCACTGGATTTCATTCATTTGGATCTAATAAACAGTTCATGTATGATCCTATTTTTACTATATGGGACCATAGCAGTTGTAAATATGTCTTTGTATAATTATTTCATCTTGATAAATATAATTCAGATGTCGTTTCTTCATTCCTTTTATTTATGGGTTAAACTTCGCGACTTTTAACAATAGATATATGGCATTTTAATCATTTTTAGATATGGTTTGGTTGAATTAAATATTGTTTATACATGTACACTCTTTCCAAATAGTGTAGAAATCTTTAAAATTAGCTTATGGTACAGCCTCCTGAGAGGTCCAACGTATTTTTCTTTAGTTAGGCCCTTGAAAATAGGTTGTTTCTTTACTTTATAATCCCTTTAAAATTGTTTGTCCGACAACATTTGAATATCTACCTGGTGGAGGGCTCCAAATTTAGATTTTACTCGGCACCTATGGTCATTGATCATTAAGCATCAGTAAGGGATCTTTTTGATGCCAACATCTATACTACGGTCTCATTCGACTGACCAGTCTCCACATCCCACATCGGGACCTGTGACTTAGAATAAGCTCCTAAATTACGTCCTGACTCTAAAACAAAACACTCTATAATCACTGCGCCGAGCGAAGCCCTTGACATTTTGCCTGTGTAAGCACTTGAAGATGATAGACTGGTAGGTTTGAAAAATATACTCGGATGTCCGATGGTTGAGTATTTGCGAATCTTGTCCTTTTGTAAATATTCGATTTCAATAAATTTACACTGGCCTGAGATATTTCACAAGTTCAAATGAATAATATTTTTGAATTAATTTACCATACTTGTTGCTTTTGAATTTCATTTGTATGGTATTCAGTTTAAAAATCGGTTTCTTTCGTTTTTTCTTATTTAAAAAGATATTATTTAATTTTTCAGAATGCATTTTCATAACTGCTGTCAGAAAAAAAATAATTTACCTACCTACCGACCCAACTTTAGATTTTAGGGTCGGGTTAGGGGAAACAAAGATATTTTTAATGGCCTTAGTTTTATGCTTAAAATGCACAAAACTAGACAGTTAAAACCTGTGTCTTTATATTTCAATCTTTCAATTATTTCTGAATTCTGGTGCTTTCAGTAGTATATACAAAGGCTACTAGATTTGTTAGTGTTTATACATAATTATATATCAAGTAAATAGCAAGAAACATGGGTTTACTATGTAGCAGAGATCTTTGTCAATGTGCGATAAAAAGAGAATGTCTATAACTCACGAACCGGCCTTGTGGAATGATAAGAGACACGTACATAGCAGTCCGTTATCCAGACCAGAGTTCCTCAGTCTTAATTTTTACAGCTATGGAGTTATTCATCGTCCTTCTCGCTATTGGATTCGTCAGTGAGTATATTTGCCAATATAATACTTTCTGTCAAAATCGATGGCAGAAGGTATTTTTGTGTTTTTCGCTTTCCTATCGTATGGATAAAAAGAACGTTTAAGCATTAATACAAAGTATGGTAAGTTTTAGCTCTACTGGCCAGAAACCAGAAGAGATTATGCGATAGTAAGGTGTCCGTCGCCCGTTCGCCTGTCTGTCTGTCCGTATGTAAACTTTCTTTTCGAAATCTGATCTGACTCCCTACAGTTTTGGTCTAATATCAATATTACTTAGTACACAAGTAGACTACACTATGATACATAATTCTGAATATCGGATTTAGATTTCGATGAACGGTGTTGTCATGGTTACTAAAAATAGAAGTTTTTGTGAAATACTTTCAAAACGCTACTCCTCCTACATATTTCTCTAATTTCAATATAACTTGGCGCACATTTAGACTAAACTATGATATATAATATAATCTGATTGCAATATATCTTGCCACAAAAAGAGACTAAAATCAAGGATCATTATTCTATATTAGTATATTGCTTTACATAGTTTCAAGTGCTTACTTTTCTCATCCTTTGTTATAAGTACAAATCAGTAGAACTACACTCTCGTTAGAGACTTCTGGTTGTTAAAACTATCAATGAATTTTCACTATCTAGTTTCGTTCCTTATTTTATTATCACTTCTTCATTTAAAAGGGTATTTGGTACATGTAAGGCTCGGTTCGCATGATTTGATGCCACAGCCTTTGAATATATTGAAAGTTATTTGTAGATATAAAATATGAAATCTTGGAATAAATTAATCAGTTGTCATTTAAAAACAACATGCCGGGAAATAGTCATATCCACGGATTAAGAATTGAGCAAATGTTTAATATTTGACACTCTGAATTACATTTCGTTCAAGTTGGTAGACCGAGTATGTGTCAACGCTAGGAACATATTCAGCAGGGTCACGTGGTTCTTAATCAAAAACAAAGTAATCCCTTATAAAAGATGCAGACTATTCTTATCTGGGAGAGGAGGATATTGCCGATAGATAATGAAAACATTTGACAATTGTGTAAGGTACTCGTGTAAGAAATTTCATAAATAGAAGTCTGGAGAAATATACTTTTTAAGTACTGATGGTGAGGGCTACGTCATAGGTAGCACTGACCGGAAGTTTCGGATAAAGTATTGCCTATTGACAAAAAACTTTAATTTATCTAATGATACATGTAATAATATATCACATGCATGAAATACAAGGAGCAATTATATTAAATACGTTGAAGAACTGAATATGCTTTTTTAAATTGTTAACTCTTCATAAAAAATAACTGTTGAGTATTTCAATAGCTACTAGTATTTCAAAAACGTCAGTTGCAAGTAATAGTTCTTAGGCTGACAGCAGAGGATAAATATGAGAGAAATACTGATCGAGAAGTAATCGGGGTCTTATAGGCGTAATAACAAGTCCAACAGTTGCATTATTGACTATATTGTATATCACTATTGAAAAATATTTACAGAGGTACAAGCAGTCGTAAGTCCTCTTTGCCTTAGGCCTATATATACTTATTTAATTTTGGGCTATTAATTTATTCAAGCATTCTTGTCTTTTTTGTTTTTTTTTTCAGAACCCACCAATGAACCTCTATAAGAAACTTAAAACAATCAATAATAATGATGAGAATTGATTAAATTCTGAAAAGTTCTTATAAAACACAACCAGCTACTTCCAGTGTACCGTTCAGAAGGGATTTTTTTAGATCAATTTTTAATGCAGTTTGTGTACTGGTTCAATTTCAATAAAGTCTTATGCCTTCAGTGAAAGCTATATCATGAGATATTGTTAAACACTGCTCAGACTTCGTGTCTTATTGTAGCTATTTGGGAAATCCCTTTGCCTAATTTCCGTACTTTGAAAATGCAATTTTTTTTACTTAAAGTTTCCTTACTACAGAAGAATTTTATCTGCTTTTTCAATACTTTTATTTTTGTACCATTCCCTATTTTCTGTTGAGTACTTTCAGTAATTTGATTTCGTACGACAGGTGCCCAGCACGGTCATGGAAACGGGCATAATTACCAGCCAGACTCCCAGACTCACATAGACGCCGAGATACAGGGACTGGACGCCCACTTTGGCAGACATCAATGTCTAGACCTCCTGTTAGTGGACTGCCAACATCACACCAGTAGTGGAAACGAGATGGTGTGCGGAAGTAACGGGGTTACCTACCCTGATCAGTAAGTGATAAAGGGTAACCAAGACTTTGTGGGACCAAGATCAGAGTCTTTGGGACCCTGATCAAAAATGCAAAAGGTGAAGATAACGAACGGCAATCATTCTCATGAATCCAGTATGTGACAGAGGTGTAAAAATGGTAAAATAAGACTTTATGGGACCCAGCCGACCTTTTTAAAAACAAGAGGCCAAAGGGCCTTTTTAAAAACCGTCACCTGAGTATACACTGTAAAGGAGCCGTAAAAATTTAATAAAAGCAAAACTAAACTGATATATTGCCCAAAAGCTAGAGAAACAGGATGATCAGGGATCAATAAAATAGTCTAGTACTCAGTAACAAATCGTAAAGTAGATCTATTGTCCTCTCTTGGTCTTTGAAGAACATTTAGTGTACAGAGATAAGGTATTTTTGTCTCATTTTATTTCTCTAGGTAGAGTACAAATACCCCTACAAGATCCATAGAGCCCTGCCAAGCACCAGAAAGCTTGATCCAAAATTTCACAAATCTGTTAAACATTTCCTTGCTTATTTCAACTTTGTACTCTGTTTGCCTCCGAGATACCCAGGAGCAGAAAAGAAAATTTTCAAAGCATGAATGCATTTTCACTATATGTATAATCAATAGAGGCCCACCTTTAGACCAGCCCCTGACCCAAGGGCCATAATTTCACAAGTTTGGAAGAGGCACCCCTGCTCACCATAACTATTCATTTAGTTTATTTGCGTATTTCCCAGGAGCAGAGAAAAATTAAAGCATTTCCACTATATACTAGTAGTTAATAGACCCCTCCCCCCCCCCCCCCGCTCAACTGAATCCCTGACCCTGGGAACACAAATTTCAAGATTTTGAAAGAAGCACCCTAGCTCATCATAACCATGCAATTAGTTTGTCTACTATATACCCAGTGGCAGAGATGAAGGTCAAGATCGATCTAGTAGATGAGTTTAGCCTGTTTTTGGTGCTAAATCCATTATGAAGTCATAATGGATTTAAACTTAATTTTTCCCGTACTTTACTGCTGTAATAGAATTATGTAGAAAGTAGAGATCAATCAGATCCAAAAAACGGGGGGGGGGGGGGGAACCTGTGAGCAATATTGATGCATTTTTTTCTGAGATGGGAAAAAAACTTTTTTTTCCACATTTTATAGAAATGACAGTTTAAGATATTTTTTTTCGTTGAGTGTATCTAAAAATTAGGTCCCGAAAAACCTTATTTTACCAAGCTATATTTGTAAAGGATCAGTAATAAAAGAACTCATTTCTAAAATTTGAAAAATTTGTAGGTACCTTACATTTACTAGATCTTGACCTTAAGATTTTTAAAGAATAAATGAATTTTCACTATATTATTCATAAGAGCCCCTAGCTCATATAAATATGATTTTCACTACAATATTCATAGAGCCCATCCTAACAGAAGAACTCCTAACCTAGGGGCCATGAATTTTACAATTTTTGAAGAGTAACCCTTGCTTGATAATGACCACATGCTTATTTTGTTTACTTTTTATATAGTGTGAGAGAAGCTTTTTGAAGAATTTATACATTTTCACTTTATGTTTAATAGTTCCCCATCTTATATCCAGACTCATTGCTTATTATAACCATGCCAACATTTTGATTCCTTGGTGTTCAGGAGTAAAGAAAATATTTTGAAAATTACATTGATTTGATTTTTTGCCCCACCCCAGGGCATAGAGGTAGAGCAGGGAATAGGAAATTGATAATTTTTTGTTTTCCTCTCGCCATAAAGATGTTCTATACCAAAACTGGTTGCAATTATTCAAATGTTTACGAGTAGATGCTAAAAATGTTCAGAAGTTTACGACCGACGGTAGGACGGACGACGGCAGACGAGAACAGATAGCAATAGGTCACGTGAATTGACAATTGATTACCGCGCGTTAGCGCAGGTGACCTAAAAGTCTAGCCATAAATTTCATTGAAAGTGAAAACTTACGAAAAAGCTTAAATAAAATACTTAGAAAAATCTTAAGTGCAAAGAATTCTTTTTTGAAATTGAGTTTAGATTTATCTCCAGAAAGATAGACTGTAACTACAAAAGATATTTTGTTTTTGGTTATAATGTCAATTTGGGTGAAAGGAAAGCAGGGTACATGTATTATTTGAGTTAGCAACAACCTTTCTCAAAGGCTTCTTAGATAACCTACATTCTCAAATTGGTAGGTAACAAACTTGAGGATCTTAAAAAAATATTTACATTTGCCAATATATTTCCTTATATGACAATACAAATTAAACTGACATTCAATTATAGGATTTGACCACGTGACCAACTTCATGTCATATCCCAATGAAACTCTAAAAAATGATATCTTATTTCTTAGTTGAAAGCCATTCCACTAAGATTAGATATCTACTTGAAGGACGCGAACGTCTGAGTTCTCTGTATATTATTTGCCTTACTCTGTCTATCGTATATACTTTATAATGTGATATTTTTTTTTATCTTTCAGTTGTAAGTATGTGCACGCCGCCTGCATGTTCGAAAATCTGAGGGTTGCTCATACTGGTCCATGTTCCTCCACCACCGCCGGCGCCACCAATCCAGCTGCCACTGTAGCCACCACTGTACCTGTAGTTGGAAGTTCGGGCGCTGTCAGTCAATCCACGATGCCGCCGACAACCACACAGAGCCCGGAAGCCATCGCCTTCCAAAACATTTTCTGTAAAAATAAAGATTCCATCAACTGCCCCACCGTAGTGACGCCACTGTGTGGATCTGATGGCGTCATATACAATAGCAGGTAAAAACTTGTTAATAATGGACAGAGTTGGACTCCACTGAGTCTGAGTGGTTCTGATGGCGTCCATACAATAGCAGGTAAAAAACTTGTTAATAACGGACAGAGTGGGGCTCCACTGTGTGGATCTGATGGCGTTCATACAATAGCAGGTAAAAACTTGGGACTCCACTGAGTAGCTCTGATGGCGTCCATATAATAGCAGGTAAAAAAAATGTTTATAACCGACACCGTGGGACTCCACTGTGTCGTCTTCTGTAGCCGGTAGAATTGCACATAATACCTTATTTTAACGACACCGTGGGGAATCCATTGTGTACAGAGAAACTTGGACACCGAGGGACTACGTAAGTAGGTGGAATTATACAAAAAATATGTTTATTACATACAACGTGGGAGCACACCGTGTCGTCTTCAAAAGCAGGTGAAATTATACAGGAAAAAGTTTTGTTTTTTTTTTAATAACGGACAGCATCAAGAATTCACACTGTGTACATGCCATCTTCAATAGCAATGAAAATGTACAGAAAACCTTGTTTGTAGCCCCATAGTACAACAATAGTAGGTAAAGTTATACAGATAAATAGTTTATAATGGACACCCTATTTATTCCATTGCTTGGTTCTGATGTTGCGACGTCTTTAAAACAGGTATCGTCATAAAAAAGTTGTTTACTACGGCCAAACATCTTGGTGATTTTACTGTGTGGATCTGATGGCGTGTCTTCATTTATTTTCTAAATTTGTCACATGTCAGCGCCTCGCTGTGATAATCACGCTGTATATTTTATATTCTACAGTTGTCACGTGTCCCTGTGATAATCACAGTTCACACTGTATATCTAATTTGTATATCTTATTTGTTGTCACGTGATAGTCACATGATAATCACGTATATTTTATTTTCTACAGCTGTCACGTGATAGTCACCGTGTATATTTTCTACAGTTGTCATGTGATAGTCCCTTGATAATCACGTTGTATATTTTATTTTCTACAGTTGTCCCGTGAGAGTCACGTGATAATCACGTTGTATATTTTATTTTCTACAGCTGTCACGTGATAGTCACACTGTATATTTTCTATAGTTGTCACGTGATAGTCCCTTGATAACCACGTTATATATTTTATTTTCTACAGCTGTCACGTGATAGTCACGTGATAATCAGGTTGTATATTTTATTTTCTACAGCTGTCACGTGTCCAAGGCTCGTTGTGATAACCACTCTTTACAGACTGTAGATGGCAGTAATTGTGGACTCTCGACTCCCGTGTCTGTGGCTCCAGTTGTCGGATAGACTCAGTAAACTCACAATTTATACTCCAGAGTGGACTCAATAAAAAGATTTATACTCAAAACTTCCGGGGTTTTTTTTCCAATTAGAAATAACAACAAAATACCCTAAAGTGTCTGGTCTATGGAATAATGAACCACAAAAGGAGTGTCCAGTTACATTAGGATAACATCGTCTTATATTCCTTGTCCGTATCGTTGATCATCTATATATGATGAAAAGTAATATTTTTGTTTCCCGATCATGACAAGGAGCACACGGCGGGTGTGACCGGTCGGCAGGGGATGCTCACTCCTCCATTGCACCTGATCCCAGCTCTAAATTTTGAGGTCCGTATTTGCTCTGATCCAAATTCGCATTGTTTCATTGGACTTTCGAGATAGAATACTGTCCGTTATCTTCATATTTCATCGATAAAATGTATTGTTTCAAGCTTGTTTTAGAATAGAATAATTAAACTTCGGGACTTTGATTAAGTATATAAAAGATCATGTCCGTTTTCATCTTAAGTATAATAAACCCTTATAAGTGTACGAAAGTCATGTCACGCAAAAGAACGTCACTGAAATAATTACAAAGGCCCATGCGCCATAATACTCACGTGAGTAGCAAAATATTTCTTAATAAATAAAGCCATAAAATCAAAGTTCATGACTTCAACATTTATAATTAACAGTATATAGAGATTAATGACAATAAATTCTTATTCAGTGTAATTTTCTTTATGAAATCCATAAGTAATCTACAGCATTCAATATCCTATAAAACACACGAAACCTTGTCACTGCGCGGTAGAATACAAAGTAGGAACTATATGCATTTTCAATACTCTAGGAACTCCAAAATTTATATTGTTTCGACTCAATTTAATTAAAAACAATTTCCCTGTTAAATTATCGTAAAAATACAACAACTGTGCGTTTAAAATTAATTTGTCATTTTTATCCCTCGCAGTGTTCATTTGCATTATTTAACTTTCCTCTTCACAAATGGCTCTTACTTCTACTGAGCGCACACGTTCATTATTCATTTGTCACCACGGCCAGGTGCTGTTATAGGACCAATGACATCCAAAAATAAGAATTCAATGCTTAATTAACGACTTTGTTTAGTCTTTTCCTTCCTGCAGAAGTCAACATATATTAACTATATAAAACTTTAATATACGCATTTGTTGCTCCAATCGATTTGAAAGGTCAAGATTATAGAACAAACATTAAATGGTGAGGCTTTGATATCAACATGACAAAAGATTTTTCTTAATATGGATTTCCAATGGTATGCAAAACATTTCAGTAATACCAATTGTACCAATTGCTGTTTCTGAAAAATGTTTTCCTATATATATAAACTAGTATCTCAATATACCCCCCCCCCCGCCCCTATCTTAAGCTTAGGGCTCGATTTGAATACACCCGATTCTACAATACAGGGAAATTTTACAGAATATGAAAAAAATTGCAAGCCTGCTGCTCTCGACAGGAATTGTTTGATAAGAATTATTTAGGTCTTGCTAAGTAAAACGTTTACCGTCAATTAGTTATGATCACATCCACATGACTTAAATATCTATTATAGAACATGCTTGCATATCACATGACTAGATCATAATGGCTCGGCCACATGTTCTTGAGAGGAGGAATTTTTAATTTTTTTAAAAAACTTTATCCCAAATAAAGTGGCACCCCGTTTTGCTGCTTCTTTTCCGGAGGCCATGATTTGAACAATTTTTCATGTACACAACATCAACATGATCATACTTGAAATTTTGAAAAAAAAGATCTTGTTTTTTTTTTAATTCTAAGGATATATATTCATATATAAATTGTTGACCCCCTCCCCCACATTCTAACACCAGGGGCTTGAAAAAAGTTGAAACTTCACTAAACGACCATGTTTGCAGATCAGAATGACAACCTAAACGAAAAGATTATTTTCTATACATTCCCACATGACACTTTTCTATCAGAAAACGTACTTTGTCAAGTGAGCTCAAATGTTCTGACCTTCCTTTATCACCAAATAAATGTAGAAATATGTTTTTGGTGCAAAATAACTAAAATTCTACTAAAGTTATTGCAAAGATCAAAGAAATGCCGCGGCCATTATTATCAATTCTACTTCAATTAATGCATAATCCTTGCAAATTTGGTCCAGATAAACATTTAGTTATTTGGGAATAGCTCGACTTGCTCTATCTCAAAACTTTAACTGCAACACTGATGCCGACGTTAGAGAAAAAGCATAAGCTCATGCATCTCGATTTCGTCGACATAAGCTATAATTCTAAAGGTATTGACTGTAGTCATATAGATCTTTGGTATCCATTAATGAATCCAAAAACGAAAGTATTTTCGTATTTTATGCATGTTTATTATCAAAACAATACATGTGATTTTACAATACTGTTTCCTTAAAATTATGATAACTACAGAAAATCACAGAATAAAATCAAGATGTCATCCTAATTATGCTACAAGCAGTCCTTGTTTATCTTACAACCTGTCTAAACTTAGGTAATCTAAAGACAATTCATGATTTTATAATTAATCTTACGGCTAATATTAATCTATTTTACAACTTATCACAGGTTTATCTTACAGGCAACCCAGTTTGAGTATAATAGCTTCCTTTTTTAGAAAAAATTAAAAAAAAAAAACATCTTGACACAAAGAGATAAAATCTTACTAAGCTTGTAATAAGAAACCTCAGGAGATTACAATTTACTGTATTGCAATATATTGTTTTTATAAAAAGCTCTATGAGAGTAAGTAAAAACACTGGGCTGAATCATAATGTAGTAAAAAAATTTTATAATGGGCAGTAATTCCGAGAAATACAAGGATACAAGCCAGTTCTACAACTGCAAAATACCAAAGGCAAGCATCAACAAAACCAAGATCTGTTTTAATAAACTTACATGAGACTAAGACTTAAATCAAAATATGGCAATCTTCTATTGATCAATAAATCAAATTTGATGCAAATTTGAGGCAAATAAAAGATGTGGATGTCATTCAGACCATAACTGAAAAATTCTATTTTGCTTTTGACTAGATAAAGATTACCCTTTGAATTTCAGCATTCTGTTTTCAATTTGACTTGTTCTTAATTAAATAGGTGGTTTGCAATCTTCATGTCTATATAACTATTTAGCTATGTTACTGTTATACTTGCTTTCTTTACAATAATAATGTCATAAGTAAGTCTCCTCCTATATATAGGGCTTACGGCGGGTGCGACCAGTCAACAGGGGATGCTTACTCCTCCTAGGCACCTGATCCCTCCTCTGGAAATTCCAGGGAGTCTATGATTATGTCCTTTTGACAGATTCGTAATGTTTAAAGATTTATTTTGGGATCGATTACTGTTTGTAATCTTCATCCTTTTCATTCTTCACGAAATGAGCAAAAATAAAACTGTGGAAATAAAAAAAAATGAAATTGGAAAAAAAATTCACACACATCTGACTAAAGAACATGTATATAAGCTTTGCGATAAATTGGAAGCAAAAAAAATGTACACTGTTATCACACTTAAAGGAAGGTAAAAATTCTTTGATAAAACATTCCAAATAAATACTGAAGATGTGAGAATATTGTCAGATGTTATTTTAATGACTTGTAAAAGCAATGAGCAGCTTTAACCTGCTCAAGAGATTGTATGTGTTTGGGGGGGGGGGGGGGGAGAATCTTATATCACTTATTAAATTCATTCCCCCCATTCCACCCCCCACCCCCACCCCCCCAAAAAAACTCACTTCACGTGTCTCTACTATATGGAATGCAATTTATTTCTAGGACGGAAAAATGTAAAACATCATAAAATTATGAAAAAAAAAATAAATACTGGAATTAATCCAAACAAAATCCTGTAAAAAAAAATAATGAAAGCACAATGTCAGGTTTGCAAACACAAACATCAAAGTAGAATCAGCAACAGGTATATAGTGATGGATGGTGTGTAAAGATAAAATATATACAATATATCTATATATACCTGTATACGATGTATCTACGCATCACATCAACAGAAGATTGTAGATATAAGTACACATGGACGGAGTGTATATATAATGTATCTACATGTAACATTATAAGATAGTGGATACTTGTACAATGATTCTACAAAACAACATCAATATTAACTAAGTACTTCTACAGGCAATCAAAACTACATATACACCCCCATTAGAATGGTGTTTGGAACTACATCAATGTACAACTTAATCATTACACAGCTGTTTTAATATAACATCCATGTACATTTTATTCATTACATAACTGTTTTAATATAACATCCATGTACAACTTATTCATTACATAACTGTATTAATATAACATCAATGTACAACTTGTCTTATAATAATTACTGTATAAACATTACATAAATGTACAACTTATTGCATTAGTTACTCTACATATTTACATTATTATTAAGCAGTTATATAGAAATGCAATACACAAATGTGTGTGCCTCATTAAAATTTTAATTACTGAGAATTAATAACAACAATTGACCTTTGAACTATGACATTTAGAAATACCATTAAATTTATTTTGACATTATTTTGACATTGCAAATTCTCAGGTATCTCAAACTTTCACAGATTTCTCAAATACTCAGATGTCTCAACATATACAGAATACAGAAGAATTAGTTTCAATCTTCACATGAGGAACAAAATCTTGATTCAGTAAATTTCATTAAGACAATTAAAAAAATGCAGAGTCAAAATCTCATAAATACTGTAAATTACACCGCACATTTACATGTGCTGGCATTAAACCAAAATCAAATACACTAGATAAAAAAAAAAAATAAAAAAATTTAAAAGCACATGTATAATCTTGACAGATCAAGGTCATTTGTGACTTTTTCCACCAAAAAATGAAAACAAAGCTAGCCCTGACAGAAGTAAATACATTTGACCTTGACCTATGACCTTCTTTTAATAAAATGACTCTATAGTTTCATTCTCAAAGTCTGGCAAAAACACATTTTTTAAATACTTGACCTGAAATGCGATAATTGCATTGATTGACCTGAGATGACCTACTTTACCTCTGTATCTAACATATTAGATCTACTTTAGTATATGCATATGTACATGTGTTACAAATTCAAAAATTCCTACCTAGATAAAAACAAAATATTGCCTTGCTCCATTGCACCATCATACATATACAATTTATAATTACATGTAAATACCAAGTATTTCTTTTAATTGCAAGTAAAAAGGAGGGGGATATTATATGACAATCACACAAAGCACATATTAAAACAAAGTAAAACAATTAAATGTAAACAATACTTAGTACCTCGCTCCACTGTAAACAAAATGGTGGAAGGTGGGGTATGTTGTATTATTTAATGACAATCACACATAGCATGTAAATCAATGTTAAACAATTTTAAAAACATAGATCTCTTCCTCAGGCTTACATGTTATTCTAATGTTATTCTACTTTAAGGACATACACAACATACTTTACAAAATTGTAATCTACTGGTTATTTTCAGGATATTGTCAGTTTTAAATCATAGCACCATTAGATGTTCTTAGACAAAAAATCAGCATACATTACCAAGGGACTTTGTAAAGAAACCAAATGATGAAAACCATTCTGTTTTTCAGTAAAAGATATACAAAAATTACTAAAGAAATAGTATTAGCTGAAATTTCCTCAAAAATTTGAATAGAAGGAAATATACAGCATCATAAGAATCGAAAATTTACTGGAACTCTTAAGTTACAGAAAATAACAAAATAAAGTTCAAAACTATGTTGTTTATGTCCTTAATGCCTTCTAACTTCAGAAGAGGTGAATAACATGAATTATTGCAGGCTCTATAATCAGTCCTCAAAGGAGCAGAAACCTAGATCTAAGTTAATGTTAGTAAGATAAATAATACTGTTTATATTTATAAACATTTTGACACTTGACCTTCCTTGAGCAAAGTAAGTTTTGTAAGTTGTATATTTACCAATTCCTGTTTAGACCCAAGGGACTGCAAGTTCCTATTTATCAACATCATTTTATAAATGAAATAATGAAAGCTGCTACAAAAGAATGGAAACTATTTTCTGAGAACAAAAAAAATCTAACAGAAAGGGAAAAAACAAAACATACATGTATATGATTGAAGCACTGTCACACGATAATAAATAAAATTGAGTAATGGTCTCCATTGCAAAAAATTGTCAATACAATCCTTTACATTATAGGTCCACACTAATTAAGTTTGATTGTGATGATTGAATGAGCTGTTTAAAATGCTGGATGAATCTGCTGAGTGATTAATCTCTTAATGCAAAAATGCAATACTGTCAAACTCTTAGAAGACCAAGATCTGGAGGTATCCATGGTGACTTGTGCTGTCAATCATCTGGCCAGTGGCAGGCAGCCCACCTCTTGGAACACAGAACCAGGTGTGATGCCCCGCCCACACAAGGAAATCAGGCCATGGTGAACTCTAATGACAGAAAAACAGAATGTAAGGTTTGATTGTGTTAACGTGTTAATTTTCTTCGCCTGAAGTCATGTTTTTTGTTCCTTTCCATGGATCAAATCTGTATATATTTTCAGTATGTCTCTCATGTTTTATTCATGATTTTCAGTCAGTCGTTTCTCATTTTCATTGATGACTTTTCAGTCTGTCTTAGTTTTCTATGTTTATTATGACTTTTCAGTCTGTCTGGCTAATGTTTATTCACACACTTTTTTTCAGTGTCAAAGGTCTCTGAAATTTACTTTTCATATTCCTTTCGCAAATCAAAAATTTAGTTGATTACAAAGACCAGAAACCCAATATATCATGAATTTAAAGTATAACGGTTATACCCAAATTTCTCAAAAGGTCACTAAAATTTTCCCAATCTTTACAGCCCCTGCCCCACACCTGAAACGTGGAGTGAGAGCCCTGACTTACTTAAAGTCCAGTTCATATTTATCCACCAGTTCACTATCCAGGTTCCACTTTGTGCGAAGATGTCTCTCCTCGCGTGCCTTGGCCTTTTCTTCCTTTTTAATTTGTTTCTTTTTACGCTTCATGCGATCCATGTCAGCGAAGGTCATGCGATACTGAGGGCCGACAAGATTACGATCCTGATGGGCGGAGTTTACAATGACGTTGTTGTTATTTATGTATTGTTTCTGCTCAGAACTCCTGTTGCTACCTGCAGAGCTCTGTAATATAAAATAAAAATAACATCAAAACTTTCATAAACTTAAGGTGTCTCAACCCTTCAAAAGCTTCATTAATTTAAGGTGTCTTCATCTACCCCTCCACCCCCCCAAAAAAAAACATCATTTTTTACTTTAAGTTGCCTCCACCCTTTATGAATTCCTTATACAATCAAATACTACAGTTTCATCAGGCTCTGTTTAACACAATATTTTTGTTTCTTGTTTTGGTTGAACCTTATCCTGAAATAAGACGATGGATGAACTATAAATTTTACAATTCCAGTAGACCATGAGATTGCTATCCATGCACAAATTCACATAACAAAATTAAATTTTTTTTTTGCCAAAACCATTCATAGATCTGGGGAGGGGGGGGGGGGGGGGGGGGGGGGGGAGTAAAAAATTTCTGGGTTGGATATGTTTCAGAAGGAAGTTAATGTGGTTTTTTAAAAATTTATTTATTTTACTTGTTTTTTAAGATTGGAAACTTTTTAACTCAGGTGGACCCCCCCCCCCCCTTGAAAAAAAATTCTGTGACACAGCTCTTGTTACATGTAAGTTATGACCAACATAAACTGGTTGTATTGTAAACCTTTACCCCTTCAGACTAGTTAAGCTATGACCGACATAAACTGGTCGTTTTCACGTAAACCTTCGCCCCCAGACTAACCTTCCTACTGCCACTGTTACTGGAGCCCTTCAAATCCCCGTCCTCGTATTCATCTGAATCTACGTCACTCATGTCATCTAATGGACTCCTCATCTCATTGTCATTGTCTTTATCATCATCGCTGTCATCAATTTCCAGGATCTGACTTCCCTTCGACGCCTGGCGTTCCAGCTTTGACATTCTGTACTGGATTTCGTGAAATTTACGGTCTGTGTGTTTCCATCCGGTGGGCAGTCGGGGGCGAAATTTTACTTCCTTGACACGGATCACCTCCACAAATGGAAAATCAAACTGAAAGAAGATAAAAATTACTCTTTGCTTCAAGAATTCATATTATATTAAAAAAGTTCTCATAGAAAAAATATTACAAACGAAAATAATACAGTGGCTATCAGGATAATTTAACAAACAATACAACACATTCTTTGATTAAGATGCAACAAGGAAGTCAAGGTTTGATTCCTGTTCTTGGTACCGCATCAAACCCAAGAAGTTTAACAAAGTTTGTGACTGTCCTGACAAAAATAGGTCCTATGACAGGCTTTGACACAATAAAGAACCTTAACTAATACAACCGTAAATGCCATGAGGAGGTACCCAGCATAAGTAGGGTCACATCTTTCATAAACCCTTAACAAATGTTCATCCTATCGTAGGCTTTGACGTAATAAAGAACCTTTACCAATACAACTGTAAATGCCATGAAAAGGCACAAATCTGTGGCACTTCTAAAGCTGTTGATTGCTCTAGGAGAGTGAAAAATTTTGAATGGGATGTGCAACAAATACTGTACAACCAATCAATATTTGATAAGATACTGACATACCCGTTTTTTTGAGATGCTGTTGACATACCTGGTTTTTTGAGTGGCCGTGATAGATGCTGACATACCTGGTTTTTTGAGTTGCCATGACGTTTAAGAAAACGTATGAAGTCCTTCCTGTTGATGTGCTTGACAAGTACTAGTTCCATACAGCCGTCATTCAGATGTGAGAATTTACTGAGTCCCTCGGGCGCCACCTCACTCCTGGCAGGGATACAGAACAGAGCCAACTGTAGGAAGGAGCCCTTAGACACCTTCCAGGGACTCTCATCCTTAGAGAGATCTACAACGAAAGAAAATAAATCAACATTTATGTCTCTCCTGGGACATTTCCTTATAGACCCTTAAACAAAATGTAATACATATATGGCAAATAATCAGTACATACTCAGGTCTGTCATTTTATTTCTAAGAAACTCAGAATACATGTAGCTATATGTAAATAGCCCTCATATATATTATGGATCTCAAAATAAGTTTTTTAGCAACGATAAATATCCCTGTTATTGATTGGGTATAAACTTACCTTTACAAATGTGTCTTTGACATTCATTGGATAATGTGTTGCTGTTCCTGATTGGGTAACTTACTTACAAATGTGTCATTGACGTTGATCAGGTAATGTGTTGCTGTTCCTGATTGGGTAACTTACAAAATTTAATGTGTCTTTGACACTGATCGGGTAATGTGTTGCTGTTCCTGATTGGGTAACTTACAAATGTGTCGTTGACATTGATTGGGTAATATGTTGCTGTTCCTGATTGGGTAACTTACAAATGTGTCGTTGACACTGATTGGGTAATATGTTGCTGTTCCTGATTGGGTAACTTACTTACAAATGTGTTGACATTGATTGGGTAATGTGTCGCTGTTCCTGATTGGGTAACAGTGTCATTGACATTGACTGGGTACAGTCCCTGAAACGTTCTACTTTCCCATTTTTCCGTTCGCTCACCGTTCGTTCACCGTTCGTTCAGCGTGCGTTCACCGTTCGCTCTCCGTTCACAGTCTTGCGTTCTGCGTTCACCGTGCGCTCGCGTTCACCGTTCACAAAGCGTTTACCGTTCGCTCTCCGTTCGTTCACTTTGCGTTCACCTTGCCTTCAGCGTTCACTTATCGTTCAGTCTTCAGTGTCATTCGGAACTCCGAAGTGAAAGGACTTATCTTTTTTTGAAGTAAGGATTTACGGGATTTCAAATTTAATAATTCACATATCGTTTTTAAAGGATCAGTATTTTATTGGAATAAATTATCTACAATATGCTTTATTATTATTATTATTCTAACTTAGCTGTTAGGTTATTATTTAAATTACTCTGGAAAATAAATGTTGTTATAAGTATGTACCTATGTAGAACGATGCTGAAAAATTTAAATACGGGCAATATAGGGGTACTTCAAGCACTGAAACATTTTACTGTTATGTTAAATACGACATGTCGTTAATGGAGAGATAATAATCCATGTCATTTAATTTAGCAACTGCAGGAAAATTAGAAATTATTTATTACGAACACGTTTTTTTTTCTATTATTATAGAAATACATTATTAGAACTAGTTCTGAGAATTATAAATAGTACTGCGGATATCCAGTTAATTAAATATCTTTGGAACGAATTAAATTAATAGTGTGGTTAAAAAAAATATTTATTTAATGTAATATTCTACAATTCATATATAAATTCTACTGTTAGAGAGAAAAAATTCCTTTCTTCACAATAACTTTATATGTTTGCCATTCAATATGATTAAGACCCCCCCCCCCCTTTTCCACGTAGATCGGTCACTTAGTCAGTATTTCCAGTATATTTTAAATTAATATTTAAAAAGAAGTTAACGCGTTTTGTAGCACAAAAATTTCAGTCTCAGAACAAACATGCTTCTAAAAAAGTCATTAAACAATAGTAGTTCAAAATATACACGCGCTGACGGTGGTATTTTAAATTCGCCAGGGAGTATGTTTCAAATTCGTTCGAAGTGTTTATGCCAAATGTATTTTATTTATTTATTTATTGGAAAAATTGGAATCAGATCTAGAAATGATAAAACATGTAAAACTTCTTGGAAATACTACAGTGTAGCATCTCGCCTTTGGTGTGACGAAACTTTCACACCTGGCTGCACAGTGTCGAATGATTTTGATTGACAGGACAAGCACGTGGACTTCGTGTGAACTTGAAGCAGGAAAATAAAAACTGATTATGACTGTCAAACAAAGTGAATTTGTTGATAAATAAAAAAAATAGGTTACTTTCACTGCCTGAGATATTTAGATAAAAATTAAGAGTTTTCGTTTATACAGGTACATGTACATGCATTTGTGAAAAGGGGGGCTAATACATAATCTCTCTCTCTCTCTCTCTCTCTCTCTCATTTGTCCGTTTAATCAAAACTATAACACGTATTACTTAAATACCAAGTTCTGAAATTTTAATCTATAACAAATAATATGAATGCTTCTTTGTATCACCTTGTCCGAGTATAATCACGGGGAATTGTTTATAGATACATGTAGAAGTCTGCTGAATAAATCATCATTAAAAAAAATGAAAAGACACATCAATATATTATTGCATTAATTTTTTCTAAATATACGTCCACAGACTAGCAAAATATTTTTTTTTTTTATTTTTTTTTCTCATTATTTCATTAATGCCTTGACAGGGAAATACATGTATGGTTGTTACAACCGTTGTAATTCGTTCTATAAGTCAGTAATGTACTCTTCGAAAATCATTATTTGTAATGGTTTTATATATCAAATGAGAATAAACATATTTATTTTACAACTAGAATGATTTTATTTTTTAAACTACAGCGTTCGGTAACAATGACAATGTTTTACAGCGATAAAAATCGTGTGATTAAACGGCGGAATTTAAACATCATACATATGTGCAGAAAATATTGTAAGAAACTTAATAGTTTTACTAAATGTGCATCTTTCATCTTTCTCAGGACAATTTTTGAATATTTATTTATTTTCAGCCTGACATTAGAATACAATAGAATAGATACAATGCATGGAAAAGATCAGAGGAATTCCGAATAAATCGTTCATCTTGCGTTCACCGTTCGTTCACCGTTCACTTTGCGCTCGCGTTCGCGCTCCGTTCGCGTTCTGCGTTCGCTCACCGTTCAGCGTTCACCTACCGTTCACCAAGTTGCGTTCAGCGTTCACACATCGTTCACTCACCGTTCGCTCACTGTTCGCTCTGCGTTCGTTCAGCGTTCGCTCACCGTTCAAGTGGGAAAGTAGAACGTTTCAGGGACTGTAATGTGTTGCTGTTTTTGACTTACCTACAAAAGTGTCACTATTATTGGAGGTATTGAGATCATTAAAGGGCTGCACCAAACATTCCTCTACTTCTTCTTCTTCTTTTATATCTTCTGTCCAACAAACAGTACATCTACAAAACACAGACAGTACATCTACAAAACACAGACATATGGATACAACTACAAAACATAGACAAATGGATTCCTCTTACACTCAACCAGTGAAACACCTACAATACACAAACTAGGGCACCGCAAAGTGGAGCATCCCCTTGCAAACAGCATATCTATAAATCAAGGTAGCATTTGACATAGACCCCAATGCAAATTACACCACTTCCATTTTGCACAAAGAACAGACTAACACACAAGCGCGTTAATATATCCCCTTCAACTCAATTGCGAGGGGATAACAAGTAAGTGGATTCATTGTATGTCAATTAAAATTAGCCCAATTACCTTTTGTTCAGCAACACTGAACTTGATATACAATTTCATATTTCTGTGTCTATCTACAATTTAAACAGTATCTACAGCCTGCAGACTACATGAATGATATAAAGAGGGCATTCAATGTTTTGCAGTTGGATATGGAATTTATTTCATGAGTGAGCCAGGGTTTTTTTTTAATTTTTATTTTTCATGAGTGTGAAGGGTGAGTAAAAATATGAAAAAAAAAATCTTGTGTCAGAAGTGAAATAAATTGCATATTCAACAACAAAACACTGAATATTCTATTTATTACAATCTCTTTGATTTTCCCTTTTTGTCTGCCTCTTCCTAACACAGTGTCATAGGCTGTGACATCATAGTTGCACGGTTGAGACTTCATAGCATAGCTAAGGGAATTTGATATTGAAAACATGGTAAACATGGCTTTCAACAGCAGAATCTTTGGCAGTTTTAGTCTTTGTCATGATGGGTTTTTTTTACTTTCCCTATCTTATAACACACCAGGGATTATTCTTACAACAATCTTCATGCCACACATCTGATATTCTCTCACACTGTGATAGAATATCACTTTTATTCAATGGCTAATTACACTATTTCACCACTGAAAATGTAATAAACTTTACTTTGTACTCTGAGCTTTTTGCTTTACTGTATTACATATGTATATGTTTATGTATTCAATTTGGCCCTTTTAGAGTATTCAAAATAGCTTCTGCTCAATCATGCATGTACCTTTGCTTAATTTCATCTATATATACATATTAAATACAAATATACTACTCATATATATTAGCATAAAATAAAGTAGATTTATATCTAGCACATTAATAAATGCAATAAATGAAATCTACACGAAGTTGAAAAATAATTTTCCTATTAAGATATATAATTGTATACGGGTTAGAGCAGTGTCTGAAGTAACATTGTATCCAACCGCCCGAAACGCACAAATTTTGCTGGCGGACAAATTTGCATGTATTGACAGCCAGCTGGACGTGTTAAAATTTTCAATAATTAAAATTCATATATTTGATAAATCTCTTCCATATCAACAGTATCAGTAGCAGAGTGTAAGAAGCCGAGAGGAAAAATTCATTAGTCTACAGATTTGGGATCAAAATTATGGTGACCTGGTTCCTCTAGTCACATAATAGTTAAAAACAAATTTATGAAAGATAATTATTTTCTCGGGCTAGTATATCTTTCGCAGGGCTGACAACTCTTGCTAGCAGTCAGCCCTGCATGTCTAATTTCACGGTGAGTTTCAAACACTGGTTAGAATTAAATGTGACGTGACATCACTTACCCCCGAAAACACACAGTATGGTCTCCTTCCTTGGGTTTGTCTTCTGCAGGAATGTATTCAACATCACAGTCGTACGGTCTAGTAATCATAAAATAAAAAATTAATTAAAACCCCACACAACAGTCAAAGCTTGTTATCTCGAACTTGATGAACAAAGAAAAAAACTTTGAGATATCAAAAGATTCGAATTATCAAACATAAAATACTTAAATTACAAGTAGTTGGGACTTGAAAATTACTTCTACATATCCATGGTATTTGAGATAATAGCTCTAAAAAATTACATATAAAAAAACCTTTTGATGCTTAAAATATGAACAAATGTTCCCCATGTTTCATAAAAAACCCAAATATCCCAAGAGCAACATCTATATCCTTGGGGATTACTTACATTAGTTTCTTCTTAGAAGAGGCTTTATAAATAGCAGCATCTATACTGTTGGGGATTACTTACATAAGTTTCTTCTTAGAAGAGGCTTTATAAATAGCAGCATCTATATCCTTGGGGATTACTTACATTAGTTTCTTCTTAGAAGAGGCTTTATAAATAGCAGCATCTATATCCTTGGGGATTACTTACATTAGTTTCTTCTTAGAAGAGGCTTTATAAATAGAAGCATCTATATCCTTGGGGATTACTTACATTAGTTTCTTCTTAGAAGAGGCTTTATAAATAGCAGCATCTATATCCTTGGGGATTACTTACAAAAGTTCCTTCTTAGAAGAGGCTTTATAAATAGCAACATCTGTACCCTTGGGGATTACTTACATTAGTTTCTTCTTAGAAGAGGCTTTATAAATAGCAGCATCTACACTCTTAGGAAGGAGATTATGGCGGAAGTTATTGGCATATCTGAGGGCATTTGCACCAAACCCATATTGGCAAGCGAAATTCCATTGAACAAGTTTATCATCACTGAACACAGAACAAACATCTACTGGCACACTGTAGCCTGTAAAATACAAAGACATTCCTCACAGTGATTGGGTGAATTGATGTAAGAAAACACATTACTGGCTGAATTTATGATACACAGCCTCTGATTGGATGAATTAATAAAAGAGAAAATGTGATTGGCTGAAAGAAAATGTATGATGTACAGTTGAACTTCTGTATCTCAAACATTGATATCTCGAATACCATGAATATGTCAAATTGAGTTGGAAATCCCAACCATTCATTTTTTATGTTTTTTACCCTTGATATCCAAAAACCTCCGATATCTAAAAGGTTTTTCCTCTGTTCAATCAAGTTTGAGATAAAAAGGTTTGACTGTACAATCTCTGATTGGATGAACTGATGAAAGAGAACATGGCTATTGATTTGTACTAAACAGGATTTTTAGATTTTAGATAAAAAATCTATTTGTGCATTATTTAGTTATGTAATGCAAGGAACAACTGAAGGCGGTTAGATAAAAACTCATTAACTCACCCAATAGGATATAAAGAACAGCAGTGATGGGATCTGCCAAACCCATGACAGATCGAGCAATGTGATTGGTGGTTCCTAGGAAACAAAGATTACCAATTATTTTGCTATAAGTATTTCTTTATAACATGAAAATTAATTTAATTTATCTATTAGACAGTTTGACTTTAAAACTTCAGCTTTTTAAATTTAATCTAAATGGGGAAAAATTTAATTCTTCCACAGCATGAGCAAGAAATTATTTCAGTTATAATCATGTTTATTAATGGCTATTATCCAACAATTGGATGCTATTTTACATATTTGACAGACAGTTCAACAGTGGCATCAATCTTTTTTAAATCTAATGTTTTCACATTAGTTTTATATTTCCGAAACAAAACTTAAATAATATTTGACTCATTGACAAAATCTCTTATTCCTTATCACAGCAAGGAAGAATTACACACAAAAAATCATATATTCTTAATGCAAGCAATTAATATTTTAATAGTTAAATAACTAAATTTTATTATTTCACTGCAATATACATTTAAGTTTAAATTTCATTTGGAATGCTATATGTTACCGGTGGGAATAATTCCGACAGGCATAGCTGGTCGAGAGGGCGTAAAACCCTGCCGTATTTCTACATCGTTCCTGGTCTGTGTGGCTGTTAGTAACCCTGACACGACCTTAGAGGCCGTCCCATCGCCACCCATCGCTACCACACTACAAAATAAAAAGAAAAGAATTAAATCAGCAGTTATGGGTACTGTATTTTCTGTTTATTAAGTTTATATCTATGGTTTTCACACCTTTTAACAAATATTTAGAACAGTGCATATGAAGGGAGTTTTTTGTTGATATAAATGTAGGTATTTTCTGACCAAAATAAAATAAATAGTACTTAAGGAACTTATATATCTGACTTAGATAAAAATAACAACCAATACTTTGTCCCCTTTTGTCTGTAAGACCACATTCTTCTGAAAATCTTTTAGGCCAAACTTAAAAAATTCTCTGTTTGCAGTTGCTGACCTATAATTTTTAAAGTGGGTGAGTAGGTAGGTTTGTTTGTTTGTTTTTTTGTTTTGTTTTTTTGAAAATAAAAAGATTGTAGTTTTCAGATTTTTTTGTCACATAACAAAAATAGGCTTACTAAACATAAATAAGCTCCACTTGTTATAAGCCACTGATTGATTTAAGATCAAAAATCAAAAATAGAAAAATGAAAAAGTTTCAATATCCTGAAAGCTTGAAACTTAAAAAAAGCTTAAGCTTAAGCCTTAGAATATACCAGTGTTACTTTTTTGCCTAGAGTTTGATGTAGATTTGATCAAATATCAGATTATTTTTAAAATTATTAGATTTTATTTTTGTAAAGGGTGGGTTAATTTTCAGCTGGACTCTCGTGGTTTTTATATAAAAAAAAAATGTTATATATAACAACAGCTTTTTATAATAAACTGGACAAAAGAAAAGAATTCTTTTACAAATTTTATTGTTGCTGAATTATATGTTTTGATTTGTTCAGATGTTTAGCTAAAAAAAATACTTATAGTTACAATGAATGTATCAAGCATTCAAAATTATACTTGTAAATTAAAATATATGCCAAACCAGAGTCATAAATCCCTTTTTTTCTATTTTAAATTTTGCACGAAAAAATATTCACAAAACATACTTCCTTAAAACCTTTCATTTAGTCAGTCACAGAGTTCATTAGCTTATTTACCTAAGTTTACAGTTTTCATAAATAAGACAATGAAGTTTTTTTTAATTGATTAATTTTAAAAAGAAATCATTTGTCATCCACTTCTTGATTAACAAACATTTTTTTAGTATTTTTTTTTTAATATTATAGACTTCGCTTTCCTTTACACATTGTGTAATCAGGTGAAAAAACAGCAAGGCAAAAGTTGCTCAGGTGAGCATTGTGGCCCATGGGCCTCTTGTTTAATATTACGCTTTTGTTTTCCTTCACACATTGTGGCCTGTAATCTAACTTAAGTGTTTGGTTACCCCATGTTGTTAATTATTCATACAAGGCTGAATGTGGCTGGATATAACTGGGTATATTGATTGTAGCGTACTTCAATATCGCAGCCCGAAATTAAGTGACAATTAACGCTGATTACAGCTAATCAATGCCCGACAATTTCAGATTAATTTACAGAGTGTATCACACTCAGATGAACAATGCTTGGAAAAGACAGAAAGCTTTTCATTTTCCTGCCCCCCCCCCCCCCCCCCCCCCCCACCTCCCAATTCAAAGTTAAGTCATTTATGCATCGAATAAGGACCACTCGGGCAATTGCCAATTATCAACTCTCCAAAGGTGCACACACAGTTCTTGACCTGCTGGAGACCCCAGGGATACCCAGACCCCTTGTCAACCAAAAGCCCCCCCCCCCCCCCCCCCCGGGTTCAAACACAAAATCCTGAATCTGCAATGTCTGCTAAGCACCTCACTTTGGACAATAGAATAGAATAATATTTAGAATAGAATATTTATTCAACCAATTTGGGCCCACAGTGGAGCATAAAGATGAACAATGTCTGAAATCATAGTCATAAATAACAATAAACAGAACAAAACAAACATATATTATATACAAATGTATATTGAACAGAGAGTTAGCTGTCAACTTTAAGGATGCATAAAATGTATACAAATAGAATATGTATAATGACCGTAATATGCCTATATCGTACTATGTTGTTTTCTCATATTAAAATTTGCTTTTAAATGTTGGCATAATAAAACAACAAACTCAGAATCTTCATTTGACATAATCCATGTAAACAGGTCCACATTATTAAGCAGTATTAAATTTGGAAAAGTTTTAAAGATTTTATTTAAAAACTCTCCTCTGGAATCATTATACAATGGACATTCTAGTAAAATAAGTATTTCATCCTCAGACCTCAGTTGGACTTGAAGTACAGTTACACCTGGGAAAAATTTCATTTTACCAAATTTATTAAGTTTCCTTTCATATCTACCCGGACAATCAATATGAAACATATCACTGACTTGTAATGGGAAAGGAGGGACTATATTAAAACTAATGAGTGACTTACCAGTCATAATCATCAATATTGGTATGGATCATTTCTTGTTTCACATGCTCTGAATGTTGTATTTCTAAAAAAAAATTATAATCAGTTAAATTTTACAATGTATTAGCTGTACACCTCTCAGTGGCTAGCATTGTCATAACTAAGTTAGAGTACAGGGACTACTGTATGTGCACTTAAAAAAGCGGGCTTTAATTATATTTTAGCAGCTTTGGCGCAGACAACTATGTGCCAATTCATGAATATCACTAAGAAATCATTTTATAAATACAATATATAGCACGGACATGTACAGCGCTAAATTCATGATTTCGCCAACAACTCCATACCCAGTGATTGCGCTATTTTGAATACGCCAATTTATGTACATGTACAGTACTTTCTTTTGTAGAAAAATACTAAATTGGTAGTAGCAGAGAAAAAATACACTAAAACTATGAGGATCAATGTCTCAAACATCAGCCAATCAGCATTACCAGGGAGCATTGGAAGCATGGAAATCAGTATAGCCATACCTGATCAATGCTGCTACTGAGGTATCATTTGATATTATCAGAAATGGATGGTTAGGTATTTTGTTTTCAATAAGAACATTTAAAAATTTTACAGTTCTGATCAGAAATAAAAGCTCTAATTAAAATAATGTTGAATTTCAATATACCTTTTCAGGGTTGTCCCTAAGACCAGGGGGCAGGGGAATTTCCCTGCCTATTATGGAGTAATCCCCCAGTTATTCTGGTATTCCCCCATAACCCCATCTTAGGGGAGGAACCCCAGACCCCCTTCTATTTTTTTAATGTCCCCTGCCATTTCAATTCTTAGGGACAACCCTGCATTTTTTTCCACCATCATTACTATTGTGCTACCTCTGGTAAATGTGTGTGTCATACACGATTTACATTTTTTGTACAAATATAGATACATAGAGGACATACCAAGAAAATCTACGCTGAGATTAGCGGCTTTGAGCATCGGTAAAATCCGACTTCTGTAGAGCTGACTTCCTGTCCGAGCCCCTGCGTGGGTCTGCATAAAAAACTTCAAGGAATGAGGCCTTCCTGGAAAATCTGTAAACAAACGTACATTCATGTCAGATTCAATTAACTGAAATAGTGACTTAAATTCAACTACAGTATAGTCAAACCTTGTTATCTCGAACTTGTACCAGTGGAACCAAGAAAAAAACTTCCGAGATATTCCAGGACTTGGGATATCAGGGGTAATTAAAATACTTAAAGAATAAGTGGGTTGGGACTTCCAAATCACTTTGACATATCCACGGTATTTGAGATATCAGTGTTTGAGATATCGAAGTTCAACTGTATACATAATCAAAACCTCAGCTATCAGTAAAATTACCATACACCTCTACTAATACTAACCTTTAATAAATGAATAGATGCCATCATAATACTTGTTACACAGCGACTCACTGGGATGCTCAAAATCTATAACAAGATCCTTCCAGCAGTTTGGTCCGAACTGATAATAGGTGTAAACGGTGAATCCCTGACAAAGCCCCTCGCCCTCTACCTGACCCTTGGCCCTCTTCCGTTTGATCTGGACCCCGTATATGTCCTTGAGAGGGAGGTCGACCGTTCCCTTGGAGATTGTGGCTGTCCCGGGAAGTGGTATCTTACTCTTCTTTACTGAAGGTAAAAAAAGTGTCACAATGAGAAATCACACATGATAATTCAGTGATCAAAAATTTTACAAAAAGAAAATCATTGCAATATTATATATGTTTTATCAGATTCAAAAATGTATTTGTCAGCCCTTGCCAATTTTAGAGTAAAACATTGTGATACGATTATCACATTGAGAAACAGTAATCATGGTAATGGCAAAAAACAACTTTATGACTGACTTTATAAAGTTCAGCTCCCCCTTACCTGTATGGACCAGGGACCTATATACTAACGGGATAGGCAACTCCCGCAAGTCTCGCGATATCTCGTAAGTTGCGGGATTTCATAAGTCAATTTTAATTAAATATATCTCTTTTTCTATCAAATATTTCAGAATAAAATCTTAATTTATCTATCAAAAATTTATTCCAGATTCGTTATTAGCACTGTTTTTACTCCTTATCTTAGTAGTAATTACGTTTATTTAAAAATCAATGCGTGCCCCTGATCGGCCGTATTTCCGAGAAATCGCCGATTTCGGTGGTTGTTTACTTAATATCTGAATTGTTTTATGATATGTGCTTTAAAATTTATTAAATATCCATTCCGATACACAAAAAAAACACATTACCTTAATCAGAAAACAAGCTTTTTACTGGGAAAAAACGTAGTTTGAAAAACTTGCAGTGTTGTGCGTGCCGTTTTGGGTAAATAAACATGGCGCTGAAGGAGTTGCCTATCCCGTTAGTATATAGGTCTCTGTTTGGACTAATAGAGTCCAAATTTTTCACCTCCCTCAACATGCTCAAACATTATACAGTCTAGTTCCCCCCAATACCCTCACTCCTTATTGTAGCCCCCCCCCTTTTTTTTTTTTTTTTTTACATATCCAGGACTGTATAGATAGTTTTCAGTAGGTCCAAATTAGCAAGAGTTATTTCCCGTTGGCCGCCATATTGGAGGTCAACATGCTTATATTCATTCATTATTCAACCAACTTTAACTTTTTATACTGGCCATTGTGGGGCAGGAAGCATTGTTTTTCTGAAAAATACACATTTGTTAAAACCTCCTTTATTTCATAATTTTTATTCTATAAAGTTTTCCCCCACAACTTTAAAGTAACTTAAGGCTAGCTTCTTTCTCTCCTCCTCCTTTAAATCTATAAATTGATTGTTATCCAGCTTCCCCTTTACTTCAATCCCCCCTCCTACCCCTCCATCTCTTCGGAATAACTCTCTGTCTTTACAATTGTTCACATTAAGAAGTTCTCCACTTGTTTGTTTACCTTTAGGACTGACTGTGGTCCAGCTGATCATTCCACGAGCCAGGGACAGAGTGACATCAAACCCGTCCCCCTTAATAACGAAAGGGTTGATCAAATCCTCACTGTCAGAGAACGCATCTTCATAACATTCATTTAAACGACGCACTGGGTTCCCGTCGTCATCGTACGTATAATCCACCATCTTTCGAGTGAAAAATAATGAAGTATTGACCGAGGGGTAATGACCGAAAAGTTTTCTATTTCAGCATGCAAAGTTTGTTTTCTGGCGGATACAGGAGATCTGAACTGTTCGGTATTTTTGTTGCAGGTTAGTGCATTCCGTTCTTTGAACTTGGATCAATTTAATCCCTTTAGATTCTATTTTAAAAGGGATCTGTAATACTGAGACTTTGCGGCCTAAAATTCTGTAAACACAGGAAGTCAGGTGCCCGATTACCGGAGATATGAATTTAGATTGTTCTGATTGGCTGAAAATGGGTAACAGCAAGGTCGTCATGGGAGTAACATAAACATTTCAATTTCTAGTTACTCAGTCGTGAAATATGAAACAAAGAGGCGTAATTAACCAGACTTGTAAACAACAGCATCAAATCTAAGTTAATCAAGTTAATTAATCAAGTTGATAAGAACTTATAGTACCGAGGAGTGACATATTCTGTATGTCAAAAACAATTTGTATAATTTACAATTATAAGTATTATACCACTATTTATAGACTTCTAAGAAAACTATAAAATCAAGAAAATTAAAAAGTTCATGTGAAAAAAATAAAAAGAGAAAGAGCGGGTGATTGAATATTTGCCAGTTGGGCATGTGGTATATATAAGCACAACTGGAAAAAATATATATGCACTTATTTTTTTTGTTTTTTTTTTTAAATGAAGGCATTTATATAATTTATTAAAAAAGTTTTTTTTTTGAAAGTTTGATTATTTCAATAAGACATATAAATAGTAACGCACACTTAAAAGAAAGAATACACTTGTATCTCATAATCAAACAGATAAAGCTTATCTTGTTTATCACTTTTAAGTACTTTTACTTTATAAATGTGTAGATAGTTGGTTTTTTTTTTAAGTTTGGGAAGGGGGTATTATAGAGTTAGTTTTAGTAAATTACACGTAACAAGAGGCCCAGGGGCCACATCGCTCACCTGAGCACTGTGGCTAGGAAAAAAGCAAAAATCAGTTCAGTATTGAAAAGCTTTAATGCATAAGTGGTCCCGACCTACCCCTAAAAAGGGGATGGGGGGTTATGATTTGAACAAAATTGAATCTACACTAACTTAAGATGCTTACATATTTCTTTGTCTATGACTTCTTTTCCTACAAGTTTGAACTTTCATTATGGTCCCACCCTACCCACGGGGGTCATGGTTTGAACAAATCTGAATCTACACTCTCTGAGGATGCTTCCATTATGACCAATCATAGCTTTGCTGTTCTTGAGAAGAGGATTTTTTAAAAAAATTTTCCTTTGTATTCCTATGCATAACTTTAATCATCAATTGTGGCCCCACCCCACCCTATCCCAAGGGGGTCATGATTTTTTTCAAACATGAATCTACACTACCTTAGTATACTTTCAAACAGTTAAAAACGGTTACCAATCATGGCTTTGCTGTTCTTGAGAAGATTTTTTCTATATATTCCTATGGAAAACCATTGTGGCCCCACCCTACCCTCAGGGGTCATGATTTGAACAAACTTGAATCGACTCCACCTGAGGATGCTTCCATATAAATATGACCAATCATGGCTTTGCTGTTCTTGAGAAGAAGATTTTAAAAAATTTTTCCTATATACTCCTATGTAAGACTTTGATCGTCCATTGTGGCCCCACCCTACCCCAGGGGGTAATGATTTGAACAAACTTGAATCTACACTACCTGAGGATGATTCTACATGAGTTTCATCTTTCCTGGCCCAGTAGTTCTTGAGAAGATGATTTTTAAAAGATGCCATTAATTTTTTCACTAATTTGTAATTATCTCCCCTTGACAGAGGGTGTGGCCCTTCATTTGAACAAACTTGAATCCCCTTTACCCAAAGATACTCTGTGCCAAGTTTGGTTGAAATTGGCCCAGTAGTTTTGGAGAAGATGAAATTGTGAAAAGTTTATGACAAGAACAACAACAAACGGACAAATTTCGATCAGAAAAGCTCACTTGAGGATTCGGCTCAGGTGAGCTAAAACGAGGAGAGTTCCTGACCCCTCTGGATTTGAGCAGTGAGGGATGTTTTTCATGCCAGCACCTACTCCGACAAAGGACCTCGGTTTATACGGTCTCATCCGAAGGACCGGTCTCCACGTCCCACAGTGGGATTCAAACCCGCGAGGTAAGGATCAACTCCTTACGCCGCAACTCTAGAGCAGACGCTCTAACCACTGTGCCACGCGGGCGACCACATGTAATCTGAGAGAGGAACGACTTAAAATTCATAGTTGACAAGAGGGAACTTCTGTGTGTGGTCTGTCAAGATCAAAGGTCAAAAGTCAATATTTTTACAATAAATCAAGCAGAAATCCTGGGCTGGTCTATCCATTTTTATCCTTTGATGTTACAATATTTAGTCCCATATCTGATAGACTAATTCAGAAAAATTTAAATCACTTTCAGAAAAGAAAATTAGAAATTATTCAAATCATCAACAGAAATGTATGTCAACATGTGCCACCCAACCAGCTTCTGAAAAACAAGGCCAATTTAATGATCCATAAAACCTTTCCTTGTTTCACAATATTTATTTGAATATTTACATGCTTCACATTTTGACTTCACATTACAACATGGGAATCCCTGTCTCTCCTCACATTACTATATTGTACATAGTCACTGGTCTCTCTTTGACTGACAGAAACAAACTTCTTCCATCACTTCCAATTTAACCAGATTATTAATTGCTTTTGTTGTCAGCTGTTGATTTTTATGTTCACATTCCCCGTTCCCCTTCATATGTCCTCTTTAAATCAATGTCCTCCCTAATTAGGTCACATAATTCCAGTTTCTGATGTTACAGTATTTGCCGAAGGAGTTAACTTCTCACAAACTGACTAAATTTCCAACAATCAATAAAACACTGTAACTTGTTCAGAATTGGTACTCATCCTAAACTAGTTCTCATTCTGAATTGGTTCTCATCATGAACTGGTACTCATTCTGAGCTGGTTCTCATCCTAAACTTTTGGACTTCACATGATGGACACTCGCACAGTTGAGGTGGTATTTAGCCATGTATGAAAATATATCGAAGCAAGAATGCACCGTTTTCCTCAACATGATCCATTTTCAGAGTTTTTAAGGCATTTTTAAGGAACTCTTAAGTCCTTTTCAATGATTTCTCAAGTCACTTTAAGGAGATTTCATGCCCCTTCTATAGTTGGCACACAAAGTCTTAAACTCTTTACTGAATTTCAAATATATTTCCAAAAAAATTCTCCAGACATTTGGTGAGAATTGTAAATTCTTTAACAGGAAACCTGAATCAATTTCAACAATACTTTCTTTTCCTTCTTCGATGCTTGTATTAAGAAAATCCACATTTTTTTATATTTCTTACTGCAATTTCAGTTCAAGAGGGTTCCTTAAGACAAAGTGATTAAGTGATAGACAGAAATTGTCTCAATTTCTTATTGAAATTCTTTAAACATTTCATGGAAGATAACATCACTGCAGTAATTTCTTCTTTACTATCTCATACACCATCCTTTTCCGGAAGTATGGCATGTGTTCCTGAAATTCATGAAATTGAAGTTAGTCAGATTTCTATTTTCACCCTTAGAAGATATTTTAAAAAAATTGCCAAAATATACTGCAAACCAAATTTTTTACTCATGGAAGAAATATTCCTGTGTTTTTCAACCTTCTTTCACTCAGGTCAAAAGTATTGCTCACTCTATCTATTTCATTGATGTGTAATTATACTTAGAATGGAAACTTGGTTCTTATTGAACTTTTACGAAAAGCACTGACTATTACAATCGATGTCTTACTTTTACACCAGGAAAATATATGGAAGCTCTTTCGCAGTATAAATATTTAGCTTAATGGTTAATAAAACGATAATAATCAGCCATTTCAAACCGATATTACGGTGTCTAGGATAGGAACGGCAACAATCCTACCGTTAACCCCCTCCCTTCCCCCCTTGACCAACTTCTGCCAAGTTTTCCTTTAAAGATTTTTTTCTATTCTTTATTTGATTCTTTCGGCAAATGAGAATAAAAGGAGATACTATCTCTCATGAATAAGGTACTTTAAGTAATGTTATTCTATCTCCAATTATTTCTTGTGTTGGTAAATAATGTAAGTACCCCTCTAATATAACCACTATTAGGTTTTCTTATTTATTAGCAATTCCATACCTCCATACATAACGCAGGTTTAAATGTCAAAGTAAGCCGTCAATCGTAAAAGTCAGTGCTTCTCGCAAAAGTCCATTGACAAGTAATTATTTAGAATGTAATTCTTGGTACTTATTGACATGTAATTACTAAGAATGTAATCTTGGTACTTATTTGATGTGTAATTACAGTCAAACCTCATGATCTCGAACTTGATGGAACGTAGAAAATACTTTGAGATATCCAAGGATTCGAGATATCCAGAGTAAAATACTTAGGAAATAAGTGCTTGGAACATCAAAATTACATTCACATATCCATAGTATTCGAGATATCAGTGTTCTGGATACCGAAGATCAACTGTACTTACAATGGAATCTGGGTCCTTATTAACATTTAATTACTATTACTACTTAGAATGGAACTTTGGTCCTAATCAAATTTATAGTTCAGGATAAATTTATAGTTAAGGATGGATTCCCAGCAAACCAATACCAAATAATAGTTGCCATGTATAACAGTATGTTTACAGTATTCAGTCTGCTATTATTTTTTTTTCACCAACATGCATGCCTTAGTACATGTACTAACCAATTTATCCAGTCAGTATGAAGTATACAACTGTTCCAATTACTTGCTCTTTTGGAGGCAAGCTTCTATACATGTGTATTTGTTTTTCTCATATATTAGCATGTACTGGTACTTGAATTTGTGGACAATAAGCAGACCAAAAGATGCTAAATTATGATTACCCCCTAAATTTATTATGTTTACAGTAAACATGGTAAACAAGTCAAAATAAGAAAATAAGTCATATTGACTTTAAAGAACACTTTCAAGTTTTCAGGAAAATGAAATGAGGATTTTGACTTTTAACCTGAGTGTACAATCTATCTGATATTGACCTGTGTGAAGTTAATGTCTGCCTCTCGTGTGATGTATTCGGCAAATTTACAGGTGAACATTCCACAATCACTCCCATTCATTTGCTGGGGGATGTCCTGAAATAGAAGATATATCTGAAGATATCAGCTTCAAAAACAAAATTTGAAATCATCAGTTCAACTAGGATGTCACCTGACATCATAACTTTGCTTAGAACATCATAATTATAATATCATCCTTACAAATACAACCTCATTTGATATATCACTCCAGACCCTGTAATCTTTAGAACATTTGTTCATAAACATCACATTATCGGACCTATGCTGTACAGAGGTTATTCAGTTTACTCTGAATTAACTAATAAGGAAGTAGTTAACAAGTTATTTAGACTTCATCTTACTGATAGGGACTTTCAAGTTAACATTGTAATAGGCAAGAATTTCCAATACACAATATTAAGATTAAACATGTTTTACTGTATTTGTAATCTTATGTGGACATCTATTTATTTTTATCATTCCTTTTAACATGAATGTGGTCAGTCTGTTATTTTGATAATTCAGAATTAAGACACATACAGTCTGTTATTTTGATAATTCAGAATTAAGACAAACATGGACAGTCTGTTATTTTGATAATTCAGAATTAACACAAACATGGACAGTCTGTTATTTGATAATTCAGAATTAACACAAACATGGACAGTCTGTTATTTTGATAATTCAGAATTAAGACACATACAGTCTGTTATTTTGATAATTCAGAATTAACACAAACATGGACAGTCTGTTATTTTGATAATTCAGAATTAACACAAACATGGACAGTCTGTTATTTTGATAATTCAGAATTAACACAAACATGGACAGTCTGTTATTTTGATAATTCAGAATTAACACACAAACATGGTCAGTCTGTTATTTTGATAATTCAGAATTAACACACAAACATGGTCAGTCTGTTATTTTGATAATTCAGAATTAACACAAACATGGACAGTCTGTTATTTTGATAATTCAGAATTAGTACAAACCTTTGTTATTTCTGTCTTCCATTCACTCAGATCAAACTTCTGTTTCTTTTTATCTAGACTCTCAGCACACAGGTACTCTCTGTCATAAACAAATACAAACTGTACAGTCATGATGGAAACAACTTATTCTAAAATAATTTACTAAAAAGGATGAGTTACAGAAGAAAATTAAGGACAGAAAACCCATATTTAATAGCTTACAAGAATTACATTTTTGTTTTGCAATACAGAGGAATAAAATATAAAAAGCAAGTTTAGTTTTTATATATCCAAGGATATTTTCTTTAGTTTTTGGGAGAAATGATTATTGAGAAAATTAACATATTTAATTGGGAAAAAAGGTCCCTTTTGGAATTGGGAATGGGGCCCTTGAATGGCCCTAATTATAGACAATCGAGAGCCCTGGAATCATACTTAATGGACGAGCCCAATCAACAGCAATGCTGTACTTTAGATTAGTCATGTTTATATCATCATGATAAAACAAATCTTTTTAAGTCAAACTGAATTTTTCTACTTCATTCTTGAAAATAAAGGTCTATAAATTTTTCTTTATATCTTCAGAGTGGGACACATAAACAACAAATTCGGACAAGAAACATTTCTTGGCAACTTGCCCAATGAACAAGTGGATATTTAATTAATGTTGAGGCCTGATATTAAAAAATATATATATAACGGTAGAAGAATAGTTCAAACAAATAATTAATAGTATAATCAAGTGTACACAACCATTTGTATATATTATACACTTCAGCAATTCATGCTTCCTTTGAATTTGAAATGACCATGATTTTATAATTTGTTAATATTCTTCTAACAACTTCTGTTGATTAATGTACATCTAAATGAGTTGTTAGTAAAAACTTGAGTTACTTAAATTTTAACTTGAGATGCAACTTAAATTTATACAAAAGATTAAAAACACAATTGTAGACTTTAAACAGGCCATGTTATTATTGTAGACTTACTTGAAAGCATTTAAACAGGTCGTGTTATTGTAGACTTACTTGAGAGCATTTAAACAGGCCCTGTTATTGTAGACTTACTTGAGAGCATTTAAACAGGCCATGTTATTGTACTTAATTGAGAGCATTTAAACAAGCCAGGTTATTGTAGACTTACTTGAGACCATTTAAACAGGCCAGGTTATTGTAGACTTACTTGACAGCATTTAAACAGGTCATGGTATTGTAGACTTACTTGAGACCATTTAAACAGGCCAGGTTAATGTAGACTTACTTGACAGCATTTAAACAGGCCATGTTATTGTACTTACTTGAGAGCATTTAAACAGGCCATGTTATTGTAGACTTACTTTAGAGCATTTAAACAGGCCAGGTTATTGTAGACTTACTTGACAGCATTTAAACAGGCCAGGTTATTGTAGACTTACTTGAGACCATTTAAACAGGCCAGGTTAATGTAGACTTACTTGACAGCATTTAAACAGGCCCTGTTATAATTGTAGACTTACTTGAGAGCATTTATACAGGCCAGGTTATTGTAGACTCACTTGAGAGCATTTAAACAGGCCATGTTATTGTAGACTTACTTGAGAGCATTTAAACAGGCCAGGTTATTGTAGACTTACTTGAGACCATTTAAACAGGCCAGGTTAATGTAGACTTACTTGACAGCATTTAAACAGGCCCTGTTATAATTGTAGACTTACTTGAGAGCATTTATACAGGCCAGGTTATTGTAGACTCACTTGAGAGCATTTAAACAGGCCATGTTATTGTAGACTTACTTGAGAGCGTTTAAACAGGCCAGGTTATTGTAGATTTACTTGAGAGCATTTAAACAGGCCAGGTTATTGTAACTTACTTGAGAGCATTTAAACAGGCCAGGTTATTGTAGACTTACTTGAGAGCATTTAAACAGGCCATATTATTGTAACTTGAGAGCATTTAAACAGGCCCTGTTATTGTAGACTTACTTGAGAACATTTAAACAGGCCCTGCTGACTTACTTGAGAACATTTAAACTGGCCATGTTATTGTAGACTTACTTGAGAGCATTTAAACAGGCCGTGTTATTGTAGACTTACTTGAGAGCATTTAAACAGGCCACGTTATTGCCGCCCATTGAGTCGAAGTATCGGATCATCTTCTTTTTGAAGTCAATTACCTGCAAAATGAATCGAAATCAAACTTAGAAATGAACAGTGCACAGAAATAATGGATATGTATGGTTCAAACTTAAACTCAAAGAAAAAAAGAAACACTTTTTTATAAATAAGCTTCTAAATCATGTAACATACAGTAAAACACACTTACAGGGAACAACCTTATAATGAATTGATGCTTATAGTGAAGGGATTTTCATTCCCCTTGACGTTAAAATATATTGAATACTTAATAGCTAAAACAAATTACGCTTATAACGTCAAAGCAAAATTGTCCATCCCTGGCACTTCGCTATAGGTGTGTTTTACTGTATCTGAAAGTTTTCATGAAGCATAAAGGACTATATTCTATAATGACCAGTCTGCCCCCCCCCCCCCCAAAAAAAAATTAAACTTTGATGGAGAAATCTATAATTATGTTCTGAACCAGGGGATATTTGCAGATTCAGAAGCATTAACTTTTTTCATCAGCCATGATGCCACATGTTAGATAAGATGTCAAGATAACATAAATTCGAAATTTCAATGATTTTGTCAAATGAGAGAAAAAGTTTATGTTGACATTTTTAATAAAAGTCATCAAGCGCAGGTCTGTCCCAGTTCGATCTTTTGATATAATATATAGAACTTTAATATCAATGAAATAGTGTGAATATTATTCTGGAGCAAGCATGTGCTCAGTAAATTCTAAACTCATAATGATCAAATTTTGTCTGTTTTGTCTTTTCTCTAGAAAAAAGTTTGTAAAATCAAAGAAACAAGACCTGCTGATAAGCAAATTCCAAACTATAATAATTTTTGTTAATTCAGATTTTTCTAAAAATACATAATTTTTTTCCACTTCTTTCAAATACTTTTATTTTTAAATCTTAACACATCTTCCTTTTATTCTCCTCCTGGTACAAGATTTATTAAATCTTTGTGACTCAAAATGTATTTCATTAGTTTACAATGTTTCATTTCAAAGTTTCAGTATACATGTAATTTACCAGATTTAACATTATACAACACTGTAATCACTTAAATCAATTTATTTTTCACAGAAGCCATCTACACAATCAGTTTCTATTTAAGGAATGAATTTTATAGCTACCTGCAAAGCGGTTTATAAAAAAGCATAAACTGTTCCATCCCAGTTTATACCGTAGAAATTGGGTAGCTATTAATTTCATTCCTTATAATTTAATTTTCATTCATTTAGTGTAAGTATATAAGGTATATAAGGTGACTGCCCTTAAAAATGATTTCATATTGTACAAAATTTAAATGTAATGTCAGGCGGATCAATACATTTTTGACGCAAGTCATTGTGACGTAGGCAACACAGTTTATATGATGTAAAGTTTTATCCAATCAAATGGTGCGTTACATCCAGAATTAAATTATAAATCACTAATTCACACTAGCTGTACTGATTTATTAATTTCCTGAAAAAACCTGATCTGGCACCACCACCACATTTCTGGCTTTACGATTTCCATCGACTGAAATGTATTCACTATTCAAGGAGAGAATGATATACACCAGCTTGCCAAGTCTGTAAAATAACCCAGATGAATTGTACTCACTGCTAAACACCAATGCATGCCAAGATGTACGGGGATTAAGATGTAATCCTTGGAGAAAATATCCACTCTTCTTGTCCACCGTCTCACCGAGTCGTGACCTTGACTCATGACCTTGGGATAGAAGAAGGTGTTGAACGCGTACACCTTGGGTTTTCCGTCCGCCTCCCCTCGCTCCACCAGCTGATTCATATAGAAGTTAATGATCTGTAAAAATTCATATAAAAGTGTATGATCTGTGGAAATTCAAATAAAACATAACGAATTGTAGAAATTCAAAAATTTATGATTTGTTGCACACAAACAGGTTTCATTCTAGACTGTAAGTTGAAAGTTTTATTTAAAAACACTGCTAAAAGTGTCATTACAATGACAAAAACAATAGGCCCATGGGTCAACTTGCCCTTACTGACAAACAAACTCTTTGATGTAGCTTTCAATACCAAATCCAGGACTTAAAACAGTTTTAACCAGCAGTATACTGTGGCTTCATGTCATACTTTGTGTTCAAAGAAGTGGATTTATTTTTCTGTAAACCATTTCTTCCATGTTGTGGCCCGAATTGATCTGTCAGGCCATAATTTGAAAAAATTCAAATCTCACTTCATGGAGATGATTACTCTTTGACATGACTTTGGCTTCTTTAAATTGAGCACAATCATTAACTAACTTTAAATGCTGATCGTTAGTTTTTCCTCTGTTAACGCATAATTTAATGTCATCATTTAGCCAGTTGTGAGGCCAGTGACTCCATGTCAAGTTGACTTATTTGTTTATAACCTTCCACCAGGACTCATAGATACCTCATCATTTAGCCAGTTAAGTCCTGCCAGTGACTCCATGTCACGTCGACGTATCTGTAATTTATATCCCTCCACCAGTACCTCGTCAGCTGGCTGAGATCTTAATGCGTTGTTAACAACCTGAAGCATCTCATCAGTAAGTTCTGAAAAATAAAAAAAAAAATCATGAATACTGTGAAAACAATGCTCTAAAATCAGAATTTCTCATATTCAAGATATATCTGCAAGACTTATTCTCAGCTACAAACTCTGAAACTCAATTTCATGAAACTTGAAAAATTTAAAAAATATTTGTATACAGCCATATAGGTAAACTTGTGGCTCCCTTTGCAAAATATTCCCAAGAGCTCTGTTTGGCATTGACAAAAAAAAATGCCTGCCTTCCTTGTTCAATTCTAAAAATTTTAACCTGAGAATCTTAACATTTATTTTTCCTGATCTAATATTAAATAATTCTTTTTTTCTTTTAGAAATGTATCAGTGTACCTGGGAACTGTTCTTCTTTCTCGGGTTCGACAGGTAAATCTTCGACTACGGCGGGCTCCGCGACATACAATCTTAGTCTCTGTCTCACCTCCCTCTCCAGTAAACGGTCCTTCTTTAAATGCTAAAATCAGAGAATCAAATACACTGTAAAATCACTAATGCTAGAATCAGAGAATCAAATACACTGTAAAATCACTAATGCTAGAATCAGAGAATCAAATACACTGTAAAATCACTAATGCTAGAATCAGAGAATCAAATACACTGTAAAATCACTAATGCTAGAATCAGAGAATCAAATACACTGTAAAATCACTAATGCTAGAATCAGAGAATCAAATAGTCTGTAAAATCACTGATTTTCTAGGAGTCTAATTTTCAAGGATTGAGTAAAAGATATTCATTTGAGGGGAATTAAAATATTAGTTTGAGGGAATTTAATTTTGGGGTTGAAGAAATAAAACATCATACTATTAATATAAAATTTTAGCATTTCATTTGGGACATAAACTCATGGGTCCCATCGCACCAAAAAAAAACAACAAAATTTAACCCCCATGAAAATTAGAAATTTCACAGTACTAAACTGCAAGAGACTTGTCCAGTTTTTCTCAAGTGAACTTTGCTTTAAAATCTGGACCCAAAATATAAAGAAACTGTCAAAACCTCTCTTCTTCAAAGGTAAATGTCTTTCCTTCTTTTATACAAAGAGTTTTCCCACTGCAAAAGCTAGAAATTGTTGTTCCAACAGGTTTCAAATTTTTTGTCTTTAATTTATGATTTGTTTTACCTTTTCTTCGTAAAATTTCTTTTTGATTTCTGCCTCTTCGATCTTCCTATGAGCCTCCCTATTAGCCCGAGAAAACTGTCGCTCCCTGAAAAAAAAAAAAATGATCTCTATAGGCTACAGAGACAAGTTCAAAAAGTTAACATACAAATAAAACATCCTTTCCTCTTACAGGTATTATATTGAAATCAAAGAGAAATTAAAAGCTCTTTTATCAATCTAATATTACCAGGCAACCACAAACTTACAGATCTAAGATCCACTCCTCTGACAGGTATTTATTGGAGATTAACACCAATGTTAACACAAACTTACAAAATCTATGATCCACTCCTCTGTCAGATAACATCAATATTTACATAGACTTACAGATCTACGATCCACTCCTCTGACAGGTATTTACTGGACTGGAAATCTGGACTGCTGGGCCGCCTCCACTGTTGCTGCTGCCTTTGTCTTGTAATTGGACTCCTGTTATTACAATAATTCCTTTATTATAATAATACATCATAAAATATAGTATGGTAACCTTTACATTATATAACAATGTCGTCGCCCGCGTGGCGCAGTGGTTAGAGCATCTGCTCTAGAGTCGCGAAGTAAGCAGTTGATCCTTACGTCGCGGGTTCGAATCCCACTGTGGGACGTGGAGACTGGTCCTTCGGATGAGACCGTATAAACCGAGGTCCTGTGTCGCAGTAGGTGCTGGCACGAAAAAGACCCCTCACTGCTCAATGGCCGTAAGTGCCGAGCATAGGACAAAATTTGCAGCTCTCCACCAGCAAGTGGTGGCGTCTCCATATGAGTGAAAAATTCTCGAGAAGGGACGTTAAACAACATACAATCAATCAATCAATATAACAATGTCTCTGTTAATTGGACTCCTGTTATTACAATAATTACTCTGTTACAATTATCCATTAGATGATGATTATTACATTCGATTACAAATATTGCATTTTTTTGTGATAATTTCGCGATAATTTTATAACAATCAATACATTCAATTCTATTACAGATATTGCATTTTATTACGATGTCTTTGTTTACTGCACTCCTTTTAATTACAATGATTACATTAAAAATGATCCCATTCATGATATTCTATTACACTGCACTTTATTACAATGCCATGGTCTGCTAATTGGACTTCTGTTAAAGAAGCACAATGATTACTGAGTGGTTATAATTTATTATAAGATTATAATAAAATTTTATTACAAATATTTCATTTTTATTACATGTAGTGTTATGGAAGAATTTCACAGAAATTCACCTCGTCACATTATTTGCTGCTTATGATGTATGAACATTCTGAACTAAACCAACTTGAAATCTAGAACTTTTAACTGGAACACCAAATAAAGTGGTAAGAATTGTGGTGCTGTATATAATTGTATAATAAGATTATAATATTATCTAGCATATTTCAGTTGAAATGGATAAGAAATGAAAATGGATAAGATCATTTTCAGATTAACTAGTACATGTACAGTTTAAGTGGAGAAATTGTTTAGATCATTATTAAATTATATAGTATATCACAGTATTTTCCCTAAGAACCAACTACTGGCCAAAGTGGCTGCTTCAATTGATAAAAATGCGGCTTTGAAATTTAAAAAAAAATCGAAATTTAATTGATGTAAGGTCAGAGATTTGTCATTGTAACCCAAACCTTGTTACAATGGATCTCTAACCCTTTTTCTTTGAAATAAAGGGAACACACTGATATCAGTTTAAGTGTAGAAATGGTTAAGATCAAAATGATATCAGATTAAATAGTATATAAGTTTAACAAGAGAACTGGTTAAGATCTCATTTTAAGTGAATTTAGTTATTGGTTACATTACCTTGAGAGATCTAAATGTGACCTTGAACTTTGTGGAGCACTGCCATTGACTGAAAACAAAACCAAAAGAAGCTCATTCATCAAAATAATATATCTTTCTTCAAGAAAAGAAAACATTATTAGAATTTACAGAATTTACAAAATACGTGCATTTCAGGGCATCATTTTTTTAAGATTTAAAAAAAAATTAATTATATTGCAAAAAAAATCCATTCAGAAAACCCCATACCAATAGGAGAGATGACCCTGGGTTCATCATCCGGAATACAAATTACATCCTCTTCATCTTCCAAACAAATGACATCCTCGCTACCAGACCGAGACAAGTCCCGCTGCTCCGGAGCCAGCGAACACCGCGGTGACACGGATACGGGCTGCCGGGCTGATCTCTGATGTTCATAGTCTATACTTCGGGGCGGCGTCGGAATACGTGTTTTCTGTGTGGGAACTACTTTCTGTCTGTGTACATCTGGCTGTCGAGGGATGGAGAATAGTTCTATAGAGGAGTTGCTGCCTGATACACTGCCTTCAGTCCTGGAGCTAAAAATAGACAGCCAATAAAAATAAACCATTTAGACAGTTGACCACTATGACAAGGCTTCAAAATTTCAAAATTATGCATAATTAAACAGATCATTTACTCTTAGTCCACAAAAGATTTATGTCCTATCAACAGAAACCTCTCATAATGAAGAACTTCAAAATTTATTGTAAGCATCCAATTTGGATAACTTGAGCATGGAAGGCCTGTTAAAAAACATCTTGATATCCGAGTGGTAAAGATATTGAAAATGAAACTCTGGCTAATGATAACATCAACACTATTGACTCACTTCACCAAATCTTTGATTTTCAGCAAATCAATTCTTGAGAAATAATTTTTAAAATTAAATTCTGTTTAAAAACAAATTTGATTCCATTATTAATTTTTAATAATTAATTTTATGGGCAGCATGGCACATAATTCCACTGGTCATGAAAATATTTGTTGACAAGAGTCCTTAAGGTTATTATCTTAATTGAACACAATAGAAAAAAATACCCATAATGCATCAGTTGCGATGCCGCACTCAGCCCGTCTGGGGAGTGGGATGCTTTCTCTAGAGGGAGCTTGGTAAACTGCTGTAACAACTGCTGGTATTTCTTCTTCTCATCCAGTCGTACACACTACAGAAAAAATCAAAGGATTGACAGTACTGAGACAGTTGTTCACACTTCAGAAAAAATCAAAGGATTGAGAGTACTGAGAAAGTCATACACACTACAAAAAAAAAAAAATCAAAGGACTGAGAGTACTGAGACAGTCATACACACTACAGAAAAAATAAAAGGATTGAGAGTACTGAGACAGTGGTACACACTACAGAAAAAAAATCAAAGGATTGAGAGTACTGAGACAGTCATTCAAACCACAGAGAAGAAAAATTAAAGGATTAAAAGTACTGACAAAGTCTAAAAAATAAAAAAAAACATTAAAGGATTAAAAGTACTGAGGCAGTCATACACTAAGGCTTGGGACAACACTAAGGCTTGGGACAATATATATCAATTTTGTGTGAGGACGATACACAAATCGATAGGTATGCATAAATATCAAAAAAAATTCTGGATTATTTTTTTCTTCGTTTACTTAACATTTTGGTTTTCATCAGTGTTCATGCATAAAATAAATATGCTACCTGTAAATACAGCTTACTCCACTTATATTAAAATCACTTATTTTGAAATTAAGCTTATTTTGAAATAAAAATAAATTCCCAGTTTTAGCCTCTCATTTTCTTTGCATTAAAATAACTGTTATAATAAAATCGGCTATTTTAAAATATCACTTATATTGAAGCCACTGATCGGTCTCTAGAGGTGATAATGAGTTGTTTTCATAACGGTTATATTGAAGTTATCCCTGGCGGCTGTCATTACGGTTGGTAACAGTAATTATGCCTGACTGACCGGTTGATATAAAAACGTGTGAATTGATAATTTCTCACCTTATGTGTTTATATACTGCTTTTACAAAATTAAATGCATTCACTGTTGAATTCTTTGTTTTCACATATACGGACGTATCGAGGCTATAAGTAATATGGGAAACCCACAGAAAAGAATTACCTTAACTTTGGACAATAAATATGAACTAGTTATGGCTATTGATAAGACAAAGCCTAAATCCAAAATAGCTAAGGATTTTGGGATTAACCCGAGTACACTTACGATGATATACAAGCAGCGTTCTGAAATTGAAGCGGTTGAGTTCGGTGATTTTTACCAAAAACGTAAAAGAATGCAACTATTGGGGAATTATAATGAGGTTGAAGATTGTCTTCAAATGGTTCACAAATGCAAGATCCTCAAACATAGCCATTTACAACAAAATTCTTGCTGAGAAATCTGAATAGACTGTAATAGATAAACCATGACCAAATTAATTTGTTCGGCTTTGTTCTTTATTTTAGATTGGGATTGAACTTTTAAAAATGGCAGCTTCACATCAGTCAATTTCGCTTGTATTGAATGAAATAATTTGCATGGTCCCCTGAATTTCAATATATCCGGAGGAGGCTGTATTAAGTATTATGATATATAAATATCACACAGTGCCTAAAACCTGACAGTAAAGTAAGCAAAAGGCCCATGGGCCACAGTGCTCACCTGTGTCACAATAGCTCTACTGCTCTTCATCAGTAGATCTTCCCCCCTACATATTCCTATGTAAAACTTTGATCTCCAAAAGTGGCCCCACCCTACTTCCAGGGTCATGATTTGAACAAACCCATACACTACCTACCTGTGGATGCTTTCATATCAATATGACTAATCATGGCTTTGCTGCTCTTGAGAAGGAGATTTTTAAAGATTTTTTCCCATACATTCCTATTTAAAACTTGATCAGACTATCTTTCAAAAATAGTCTGTTCGCCATCTCCCAACCGATTAAAATTGGCTTGACAGATTAACTTTTTTAAACCTCTGGGAAATTGTAATTTTTTTAGTTCATTCCGGAATTTTCTATGCAGTCAACAACTATTTCAATTTTATTAAACCTTCAATTTCAATAACTTTACAAAATTCAGCATTGGTGTTAAAATTCTGGAAGAAAATTTCCTCTGCCTGTCTACCTATCAAATGTTTTTAATATGTTTTTCTTATTAATTGTTAGGCCATTATTTATACACTGAACTGTCTATGGATTTCCCTGTTATTACCCGATCATGACAAGGAGCACACGGTGGGTGTGACATGTCGGTAGGGGATGCTCACTCCTCCATGGCACCTGATCCCACCTCTAAATTTTGAGGTCTGTGTTTGCTCTGCTTCAGATTTGTATCGTTTCATTGGACTTCCGAGATTGAATACTGTTCGTTATCTTCATATTTCATATTGAGTCGGAAGAGGGCAAAAATTCATTTTTTTTTAAAACAGCCTCACCCTGTGGATAATTAGAGCCCTGTTTAACTGTCATTACATCAAGAGCTATAATCCTGTTTTGCTGTAATTACTTAAAGGGCTGTAAACTTATAACCCTGTTTAACTGTAATTGCACGCAGAGCTGTAAATTAATACCTCTAAAGCTGTAAATTTCTGTCGGGGTGGACGGGTGAACAGTGATCTGTCTTTGTGGTGTTTTGGTTGTACAGTGTCAAAATCTCTTATCCTCTGCCAAATATCTAAATATAGAACATAAAATTCAAACTTACAATAAAGCCATAAGCCTGACTGAATAAGGAATTCTTTGCTTTAGTTGATCAGTACAATTTGCATTATGTTATAAATTCATTTTTTTTCAATGAATTTTCAATAATAGAAAAATAATAAAAAAATCTGTTTTATGTACAAATTTTGATTTTTCCATAATTGTGAGGATTTAATTTAAAACTATCTTTGTTACAACCTCTTCTTTGTTTCAAGTCTGATCACATGATTCAAGTGTGTAATCCCCTTCTAGGATTGTGTCAACTAAGATGTTCTCATATTGTGGATTAAAGATTCACTTGAATGATCTGATCATTGTGATGGATCTATAAGGTGTTGGAGAGAGGGTTGAACTATGTGGTGGATCTATAAGGGGCGGGTTGTACTATGTGGTGGATCTATAAGGGGTGGGTTGACTGACCTGAGTGATCTGTTCTATGTGGTGGATCTATAAGGTGTGGGATGACTCACCTGAGTGATCTGTTCTATGTGGTGGATCTATAGAGGTGGGGGGATGTTGTACTGTGTGGTGGATCTATAAGGGGTGGGTTGACTCACCTGAGTGATCTGTAGTATGATAAATCTATAAGGTTGGGGGGAGAGGTTGTGGTGGATCTACAGAGTTGGGGGGGGGGGGGGGGGTGTTGTACTATGTGGTGGATCTTTAGAGGTGTTGGGGGAGGTTGTACTATGTGGTGGATCTATAAGGGGTGGGATGACTCACCTGAGTGGTCTGTGGTGTCTGGTGAATCTACAAGGTGCTGGGGAGGGGGCTGTACTATGTAATGGATCTATAAGGGGTTTGGGAGGGGGTTGTACTATGTGGTGGATCTATGAGGGGTAGGTTGACTCACCTGAGTGATCTGTTCTATAGTTCTATATGGTGGATCTATAAGGGGTGGGATGACTCACCTGAGTGGTCTGTGGTGTCTGGTGAATCTACAAGGTGCTGGGGAGGGGGCTGTACTATGTGATGGATCTATAAGGGGTTTGGGAGGGGGTTGTACTATGTGGTTGATCAATAAGGGGTAGGTTGATGCACCTGAGTGATCTGTTCTATGTGGTGGATCTATAAGGGGTGGGATGACTCACCTGAGTGGTCTGTGTTGTGTGGTGAATCTATAAGGTGCTGGGAGGGGGCTGTACTATGTGATGGATATATAAGGGGTTTGGGAGTGGGTTGTACTATGTGGTGGATCTATAAGGGGTAGGTTGACTCATCTGAGTGATCTGTTCTATGTGGTGGATCTATAAGGGGTGGGATAACTCACCTGAGTGATCTGTTCTACTTGGTGGATCTACAAGGGGTGGGATAACTCACCTGAGTGATCTGTCTGGACTGAGGTAGTGGTCTGTGTTGAATGAGATGATGTGGGGGCTGTGGCAGAAGTCAACTGAATGGTAGAGGTGTGGTGAAATGTTGATTTTCTACTAGATCTGATGTCAGACTGAAAAAGAGAGACAAAAATTTTGACAGGAATAACTTTTTTGTCATTCAATGTAATTTTATCCATTATAATTCTTTTAAAATGACTGTAAAAATATGTAATAAGTTAAATTTGACCTTGACCTGTATCTGCGCCCCTTCTGATGCCCTGACAAGGTTATTACGATTTGGCTGATCATTCCCATTAGTTGCCTGGAAACCTGACATTTTCACTCCATCCCCTGGTGTCTTGAACTTGTCAACTGTTGCACTAACTCTGGAGGTCACTGGTTGACCCTGACCTGGCTGATCACCAGGTGCCCCTGTTCTTGACTCCCCATTAGGCTTTTCCCCATTGGGGGCCTTCTTAAAGAAATAATGCTCCGACCAGGCCTTCTTCCTTGAA
>NW_026889795.1:10687500-10737500 GCF_033153115.1 Saccostrea echinata | reverse complement strand
AAATACTAATTACAATTACCCCATCCCTGGGGAGAACCAATCAAATGCTTGGCTCACAGATTGGGAGACCAATCAAAAATGCTAGGCTCACAGATTGGGAGAACCAATCAAATGCTTGGCCCACAGATTGGGAGAACCAATCAAATGCTTGGCTCACAGATTGGGAGAACCGATCAAATGCTTGGCTCACAGATTGGGAGAACCAATCAAATGCTTGGCTCACAGATTGGGAGAACCAATCAAATGCTTGGGCCTAGATAAATAAATTGTGTGTTTTGGGTTCCCCGACCGACACTAAAATATATGAGCCGACCCTGAAAAATTTATCTGTGGATATCTCTCTGGAAGTAAACAAATCTGGTTTCACTATTAGAAATCCTAATCTTGATCACTTCCACGTTTGAGAAAATGCATATCCTATACACAAATAATTGGAAATGTTTTGACAGGGATTTCCCTGTTGAATTTTAAACAATAAAATGTTAAAGTAAAATAAAACGTTTTCCCTACCTACCTACTCTATTTTTTCTCAAGTTGGAATAGGAAACACACTATCTATTTATCTTGGCCTTGGCTCACAGATTGGGAGAACCAATCAAATGCTTGGCTCACAGATTGGGAGAACCAATCAAATGCTTGGCTCACAGATTGGGAGAACCAATCAAATGCTTGGCTCACAGATTGGGAGAACCGATCAAATGCTTGGTTCACAGATTGGGAGAACCGATCAAATGCTTGGCTCACAGATTGGGAGAACCAATCAAATGCTTGGCTCACAAGTATGGAAAGGCAGGAAAGACATCAAAGATTTAATCAAAGACAAAATAACACGTTTCAAAAGTAATCACATCTTCAGAATTATCCTAATTTTCCCTATGCAAAATTCCGAGAAATGACTGCAACCAACTTACTAGAAGACAAAAAGAAAATATATTAAGTATCAAGATTACAATGGTACTTAACCTGACAAGTACATACAATTTAGAGTTGATGTCTGGGGTCCAAATTTCCGCGCTCTCTTCACCGAGGTCACAATGACATCATCATCTTCATCTGGCTCCACCCTGCAGGAAATAATTTTAAAATTAATCCTCAATTCACCAATGCTGGGTATTTTCTTATTTCATGGGAAAATTAACAAAACAACATTGACAAAGTTGACTTAACTGTTCCTATTAATTTTACACCCCAAAAATAGATGGTCAAAAAAAGACATATATCTAGTAAAAGACTGTAATAGTTTGGAGAGATATATATATATATATATATATATATATATATATATATATATATATATATATATATATATATATATATATATATATATATATATATATATATTTATGATGTAACAGCAATTGTTCAATTAATAAAGAACATGTACTGTTCTTTAACTATGTGCCAACCAAATTGTGCCAAACATTATCAATTCACCCTGCAAAAAGAGCAGTAATGCAGCACTTGTCATGATAGGGTTAATTGAAATCCGTCTCATTATCTTGATAGGATAAACTAATTTACACTACTTCACTTATTTCTAAAAAAAATAAATCTCATTTAACATGACTAAGTTCATTCTGAAATTTAACCCGAATTCATTCCAAAAATTGAATCACAATTCATTCCGAAAATTAAACCAGAATTCATTCTGAAAATAAAACCAGATTAACGTCTATTTTATCCAGTACATCAGCATTCTGAGTTTGCTTCTGAATTTTCAAGTTATGGTGTAATCAGGCTACGAGAGTTGCATGCACACATACATGTACAGTTGTACACATACATGCACACATACATGTACAGTTGTACACATACATGCACACATACATGTATACATGCACACATGTATACATGAACACATACATACATGCACACAATCGTGTACATGAGAGACTTGACATCTCCTAAGCAGAAAGGACATTTCTCAAAATATTGCATACCCATGATTCTTCTGGTGGGAAAAAAAATCTCCCGATATTTCTACCCCTTTCTGTCTCTCCCATATAAATTTCAAATCTTCCATGTTTTAAAATTCTTCACATTGAATTTTGATGTCATCATCATGCTCTACATAATTACTAGTTTTAATTATTCATTGTAAAGAGAAATTGATAGTTTTTGACTGGCCTGAATTTAGCAAATTAGATTTATTTCCCGTTGGCTGCCATATTGGAGGTCCAACTAACGAATTTTCCTCTTTGAGCAGCCAATTTTAAACTTGTATTGCAGTAATCATGGTAATATAAGAGCAAAAATCTTTTAAATACTAAAATTACGAATTAAAGGAAGCTTGAGTAAACATAAATTCATAAGAAAAATTGTGTTATCTTTATCCAATTGCCCAGTACGACAAGTTTAAATTGGTTGAATAATGAATGAATTCGGGCTTGTGTACCTCCAACATGGCGACCAACAGGAAATATTTCTTGCTAAATTCAGGCCAGTCGAAAACTATCTATTGAGGTAACAATTCCTTGAGGAAAGATCATCTGTCAATCATGTCGATTAATATTCACTAATTAACAATTAACCAATTAGCAGATCCAACACAATCTCTTAATTTAGCTATAAAGCTTGAATTAGTTAAAGCTTGTAACATGTTACTCAATTTGTTTGAACACACTGTTGCACTTAGGAGACTACATCTTTCAAAAATACAAAAATTCAATGCTTATATTTACATCTTTTAACTCAGTGCTATGTTTGTCTGCAAATGTGATTAAGAATTCAAAATCCTTGTATTATCCTTCAGGTAAATTACAATTAATGGAAAAGCCATTCTTAAAACCAACTCTTTAATGTGAGTGTGAATTTTGTGCATCAGTTGCTTTATCATGTTTATATAGCCCCCAAAAATTTAGAACTTTGAATCTCTGAAGGATTGAAACATATTTTGATAAGCGATTTTTACCTGCATTGTTTTTAAAACTCTACAGAACTCATGTTAATTGTTATTCATATAGAAAATGCTGACTTTAGATACAATTTACTTACTTACTTACTGTTCTCAAAACAGTTCAAAGTTGAAAAAATATCATCGCACTAAAGTGTGGTCTTTTTTGTATGGTACATGGTGAAAAATATCACATTTAAGAAAAAAGTTTGATAAAATAACTAGGCCTACATAAGGCTATTTTGAATAGCGTAATAAAGCTATAAAGTCAATTTGGCTATACAGCTAAATCGAGAGATTGTACTAGACCTGATCGGATGATTTTTTTTCTAGGTTTTTTTTTCTTTTCTTTCACCATTACAGTTTTAACAAACGTTAAAAATTAAGCGGTTCTTTTTATTTCCCAATCAGTTTAATCCAATGAAAGTGTTGTGCTGCTCTACTTTACAAAAACACTCTCCTAAATGCACAGTTTATTAGTTTATATGCTGAGTGTATAAACTTAGCAAGCGATCTGAGGAAACTCGAAACGGTAATACAAACCCCTCGCTAATACTCCTTTTTCGTTTTCGATTTGAAGTCACATTACTGTCGCATGAACTATCACTGAACACTAGTGTTTTTATCTTATTGGTAAAGGACTTAATCATTTCCAATCGCAACTTTTTAAATTATTTTCCCGGGGAAAAACCATGAATGTTTTCAGCCCTAGGTTATCTTTTCTTGGCTGCGTTCTCTCTTTGTCAAGTCATTCAATGATTCGGTGCATTAATCGTAAAGAGGCAATCTCTGGGAAAGAGGAGGGCGATAAATATAGTCGCCTTTACCCGGATTACGAAATTCAAAGGTTATGAATTTTCTCATAGACATAGCTTGCTATATTTTCCAGGAAAGATGTTTATATTCATGTAAAATATTTAAATTCTAAATTCTCCGTGGTCACCAAAAGCACAGACACTTGTTTCTGTAATCATGGTAATATTTTCTTAATTCTATTGATGCTATTTTTATTCCATGGGGTAAAGATACTAATTTAAGATATTACAGATATAAGTGTCTGTGAAGAAGAAGAAGATAAGGCTGATTAAAAACTGATTGAAAATGCCCCTCACCCCCACCCCCCCACCCCCCCCACCCCACCCCCAAATAGCCACAAATACAATACCCAGGCACGGATCCGGATTTTTTCCCAATGGGTCCAACCCAGTCCAAAAAAAAAATCTAACCCAAAAATTTCTGGACAAAAAAAAACAACCCCCAAAAAAACTCCCATTAAAAGTGAAAAACCTGTTTCGTGGACGGGAGCTACTTGTATAGATGTACTTCTTAAGCTTCGTGTGTATGACTTTTCCTACCAACTAAACAGGGGTCCACGTTTTCGGAAGGAAGGGGGTTCTTGGGTCATTTTATAGTTACTTTATACTTGTACATTTAATAACTCCGCAAATTCCAGGGAGGGGGGGGGGGGTCTGGACCCCACGAACCCCCTCTAGATCCGCGCATGCCACTTCAGATTTTAAGAATCTTAAAAAGGTTTAACCTGTAATACATACAGTACATTGCACATTATACAGAGCTGATTCCATAAACACTTGTTCCTGTAATGATTTTTTTTTCTTTTGTTGTTGTTGTTGTTTTTTATAAACCCTATTGTATAGTAATAAAAACACAGGACACAGTTAAGAATTTATTACAGAAACAAGTCCACGTGGCTATAATTCATGCATTAATACATTCACTGCTTACTCAATTTGTAACCAATTCAAACCTTTAAAACATTTAAATTAATTGAATACGTCATGCATTATAGCTGTTCATCACTATTTCATTTTCTTGGAATATTTTTCATTGGGCAAATTGCTGGTATTCCCTGCTGAAAAAGAAACAGGAAAACTCAACATTTACACCTAAATATCAATTAATATGATTCTCAGTGTCAAAAAAATTCTTTTTAAATGTATGTGCAAGTGCGATGATGACCACAAGGCCCTTGTGACGATACATATTGTCGTTTTGTACATATTGTCGTTGGCGACAATATGTACCTACCCTGACTGCATGCACATATTGTCGTCCATCGGTACATATTGTCGCCGGCGACAATATGTACCGAGACGAGCCTTCTTTTCCTCCTGCATAATGGACGACAATACAATCAAGCACCAGCACATATTGTCGTCGGCGACAATATGTACAGTCAAGGTCGGCATATATTGTCGTCGACATGTTGTTCTGAGAAATATTTACTTGAGAAAGGAAAGAGAGTTTGACAATTTAAATACACACACACACATGCACGGAGGAGACAGACACTATTACTAGTAACGCTGTAGGGAGAAAACTTTCTGGTCAAAAAATTGTGTCCAGGATTGACGTACATCACTATGATATGTCAAGATACCGTAATTCTTGAGATATCTGAAAAATCAGCCTATTCTTTTTTTCTTGTAATATATACTTGGAGATAGAATACATGTATTAGTTTTTTGTTTTTTGTTTGTTTGTTTTTTTTTTTTTTTTTGTTTTGTTTTGTTTTTTGTTTTTTTTTTGTTTGTTTGTTTGTTTGTTTTTTTTTTTGTTCAGTAGTAATGATTATTTGGAAATTATTTTTTTTCGTTTATTTTATGAACAATCATGTGCCGATATATATAATTGGTGTTGGGGTTGACATTTTTAGATCACCTGAACTGGAAGTTCAAGTGAGCTTTTCTGATTACATTTTGTCTGACCGTCCCTCTGTCTGAAAACTTTTCATAATTTCAGCTTCTTCTCAAGAACTACTGGGTCAATCTCAAGCAAACTTGCCACATAGCATCCGTGGATAGAGAGGATTCAAGTTTGGTCAAATGAAGGGTCATGTCCTCTTTCGAGGGAAGTAGTTAAGAATTAATGAAAATTTAGTGACATCTTTAAAAAAACTTCTCATGAATCATTGTGTCAGAAAAGTTGAAACTTATGTGAAAGCTTCATTATGAAGTGTAGATAAAGTTTTTTTTCAGATCATGTCCCTTGAGGGAAGGGTGTGGTTACAATAGGTGATCAAAGTTTTTCATAGAATATTTAGAAAAAAATATGTCAATTTTTTTTTTCAAGAGAGACTGGGTCAGAAGAGATGATACCTCAGCGGCTTTGGCGCGGACACCGATGCGCTAATTCATGAATACCGCTAAGAAATCATTTATAAATATACAATACACGGCGCTGACATGTGTAGTGCTAATTAATTCATGATTACGCCAACAACTCCAAACCCAGTGACTGCGCTAAACTTCATTATGAAGTGTAGATAAAGTTTTATTCAGTCCCTAGGGGAAAGGGTGTGGCTACAATAGGTGATCATGATCAAAGCTTTTCATAGAATATTTAGAAAAAAATCTGTCAATTTTTTTCTCAAGAGGTACTGGGTCAAAAGAGATGATACTTGCTACAGTATATGAAAGCTTCGATACATAGCATAAGTTCAATTTTGAGATTTAAATGTACATAATTATATATTACTTACTGGATAGAATATTAGCCTTTTTCATGTTCGGATCTCCACCTTTTTTTAAAAGGGGGGGGGGGGTCCAAGCCCATTCCAAGCCCACCCAAAAGAGACAGAGAGAGAAATAGAACTAAATATAAGAAAACTGACAAGCAAACACAAGTAGAAGTCTTCTCTATCTGAAAAACCTCCTTCTTTCAAGCCCCCGGGGTGGGTTTGATTGTCTCTTCTATCTGTATAAATTTAATAATCCAGAAAATAATCCAAAAGGGGGAATCGGACATCCTCTCCATTCAAGATCCCATGGTTTGAATAATGCGTGTTAATTGTATTTTCTGATGCTACAGCGTACCAAAGCACTACCGTCAAAGGTTATACTGAAAATTCTCTAGATAATTCATTAGATATTATTACATATGGCTACAAAAATTAAAAAAAAAACTAGTTTTCGAAAGCTTTCCAAAGCTTTTGATGTATTGATGGTAAAGTTCTTTCATTTAATTTAAACTTACGTTTCCTTCGTATAGCTTTCTTTTTGATTTTGTATAGTGATGTTTTTCGAAGATCAGCTCTACTTGGCAGAACACAACAAATGTCAATTGTACATGTAGACATTGTGTTCCATATATATGCTCTTTGGATGTTTTAAATATATTTTTTAGGCCTGTGCAGCCATATGATTTTTAATTTTCTCTTTCTTGATTGAAAAACAAGTTATATTTCAAATAGCAACCGGTGCATTATATTCAGTTTATAGCCGGTGCCTACATACCAACATTTCTGATAGTAACCGTAACTTAAGAAGATCGTGTTTTGTCCAAAAAATTCTTTCAAAATACGCTTTTTTTAAATAAAAAATTATCATATCTACGAATTATTATAGATTGAAACATCTTTACATACCAAATTGAACCCAAACTAACCTATAAATGATGAAAAGAAGCATGGAAACTTGGAGTATATTGACTTGCGAATGGGTCCATACTTTGGAAATTTTACTATATTTAAATTTTTAGAAGGTTGTTCTATACAAAATACATGTGACATCATTTTAAGAAATCCCTTACTTGTTCCGTGCACAAGGATTTTTCTGAGACTTGATCGATTTGGGGTCACTTTCTGACAATTTTACCTCTTGTTATAAGTTCCCCCAACATATCTATTAAAATATACGAATAGAAACAATGAACGCTTTTTTGTTCTGATAGCAACCGTTTAGGTACTACACCGTGTCTCAGGTAGTGAAGATTCAAGTCAAATCATGACCCCCGGGCCTAGGGTGGGGCCACAATGGGCGATCAAAGTTTTGCATAGGAATATACGGGAAAATTCTTTAAAAAATATCTTCTCAAAAAAAAAAAAAAAAGCAAAGCAATGATTAGTCATATTTATGTGGATTGATTGATTGATGTATTATTATTGTTTAACGCAGAGTCGGCAATATTTCAGCCATATTTCGGCGATCAAATTAATTGTATATGACCATTTTTGAAGTTTTCGGTTGCTCTGGCCATATTTATATGGAGCATTGTCGTGCATTGCCATGCGACATGTTCTGATGGGCGACAATATGTGCAGTGAGGGTAGGTACATATTGTCGCCGGCGACAATATGAACAGGACGACAAAATGTAAAGTCATAACCACGCTGCATGAAATAGCATACAAGACAGGTCAGTGTGATTCACACAAAAATTATATTCACAGAACTACCAAAAATAACAAAACAAATCTTTAAGCAACAATTTCTGTGGGGCGACAATATGTACAGTGAGGGTGAGGCACATAATGTTGCCTGCGACAATATGTACATGTTTAACTTTTCAGCAGGCGACAATATATGTACCGATGGACGACAATATGTGCAGTGAGGGTAGGTACATATTGTCGCCGACGACAGTATGTACAAAACGACAATACGTACCGTCACACACACCCCACCCCCAAGAAAAAAAAAATTGAAAGGCCTCATATAGTTCTCTGAAAATAAAGTTTTTTTTTTTACTGAAGCTTTAATTTTAAATCAGAAGTTTTGGATCTTTTCCTCAGTAATACAAACATCATTTGTCTCGCATCACTCTCATGGGCAATACAATGTATAAAGATTAGCATTAATTGCGCTTTGATTGAATTCAGTCTAAAGCTAAACCGGAGAAAATCCGCAGAATTTCTTCCCATGATCTGCAGCTCGACCGGCAGAGCTGTCCGGATCAATAGTTACCTCCCTTATCTCGAAGCCATCTTTGCAGAGGAGTTCCGCCAGCCATCCCCTACCAGCTCCCTAGCCCAAGTGAACTCATCCCCAGTAGTATGGTGCATTGGTGGATTTGTATCACAGTGAAAAATTCACCGTTTCAGAAAAAAAAATATTTTGGACTTTACCTTTTAATTTTTTATTTTTGTCATATTTTATTTCTCACGATATGTTTAACGAATCTAATTGTTTAATTTAATTTACAATTAAGTGACACTTTTCGGAATTATAAAGAGACAGAGTGCCATGTCTCAAGAACTGTTAGTCTCTTATTACAACATTGTGTTATTATCTGTTTTTCATGTCCAAACATCAAAGGGTCATTAAGTATATCTAATTACTCTATACCTGTGCATCTTTCACTCGTTTTACCTGTCATTTATGTATTTATTCTTTATTTCATTTATTTACTCTTTATGTACATTCTTATAAATAGTCATGTATAATTTCAATCTTCAGTCTGGAATATACAGGACTCTGAGTCCGGAAAGAAATGCGCAAAGAAATAGAATGGCGAGGAGGCGACCTAATTCAAGTGATCTGTATCTGTATCTGTACGTTGTAGAATCCAGTTATGGCTTTTATACAACGGTAGAGAGAGCGCCGGATGTTACTGGCGTCGATGTTCCTGTAGAGAGGTCTTAAATTCCTCTACAGTTTTCGCATGCACGACTGAGTCCAGAAGTTGATTCCAGTGAATGCACTTGTTGACAAAAAATGAATGTTGATATTGCGGTGTTCTGCTGGTAGGTATAACTAAGCCTTTGCTGTTGTTGCACACGTGTTTCTGGACTATGTTTGTTTTATGATGGTCTTTGAAATGTTTTGGCTTAATTTGGCGCTTGGGTTTGGCCTTTTTTATAAATGAGTGAGGCGGTAGTGACGGCACCAACCCCTCAACCACTTTGTACATGAGTATATAAGTCTCAGGCTTGTTCTTCTTTCCTCAAGGGTGTCAATATCGAGGCTCTTTCTCATAGATGTTATTGCTCCCGGGTTCCTGTTGCTGTACTCCTTTTTAATAAATCTGATTGCTCTATTTTGTATGTTTTCTAATTTATTTTTATCCCCTTTGAGGTATGGATTCCATGCAGATATATAGTAGCTCCATATTCCATGATGGATCTAACAAGGGTTATGTATGCGGTTTTTCTGCATTGCTCTGGGACATTTCGGAGATTCCGTCTTAAGAAGCCTAAGGTGGTGTTTGCTCTCTTACTGATGTTATTTATGTGCAGACTCCATTTGAGATCATTGGAAATTTCTAGTCCAAGGTACGGGTTGTTTTGTACTTCTTGGAGGATGTGGTTGTTCAGTTGGTATAATTTTGTTGTTTTCTGATTTATAGACATAATGAAACACTTTTTAGCATTGAATCTCATGCCCCACTTATTTGCCCAGTCTTCTAGAAGGTTCAAATCATTTTGTAGTAATTGCTGGTCCTTGCTGCTGTTGATGGTTCTATATAGGAGGCAATCATCGGCAAATAAGCGTACAGACGAGTTCACGGCATCTGGTAGGTCGTTAATATGGCATAAGAACATTATCGGGCCGAGGACTGTACCCTGCGGCACTCCTGAGTCTACTGATGTTTCCTCCAACTCTATTCCTTCTACTATGGTTTTCATTTTCCTTGTTAGGAAGTTGTTAAGCCAAGTGTGAAGTGTTCCTTGGATGCCATATTGATGTAGTTTATGGAGTAATTTGTCATGAGGTACGGTGTCAAAGGCCTTTGAAAAATCTAGGATGGCAACGTCGACTTGATGTGACTTGTCGTATTCTGTGAGGAAGTCATTTAGCCTTGTTAGGAGTTGGGTCTCACATGAGTATCCTGATCTAAATCCATGATTTAAGTTAGTGAGTATGTTGTTTGTTTCCAGGTGTTTCATGATATGCCTGCAAATGATGTGTTCTAGGATCTTACATGTGACTGAGGTAAGAGACTGGCCTGTAGTTTTCGGGAAGGTGTTTATCTCCCTTTTTAAAGATGCTAGATATATTTGCATCCCTCCAGTCTTTTGGTAATTCCCCAGTGTCGATCGATTTTTGCAGGATGATTTTCGAGATTGGTGCTAAGTTCGTTGCACATTCTTGTAGTATGCGGTTTGGTATGTTATCAGGACCAGATGCTTTGGATGGATTTACCTTCTTTAACAACTTTTCTAGGCCATTCTGGTCGATTTTAATTGATGTTATAGTGTGTCTGGACTTGATTCTTGTGTCTGGCATATCTCCTTTTGATGATTGTGTAAAGACGGATTTGAATTGATTGAGGTGATGCTTCATTTGTCGGTGATCAAACCCTTTAAACAGTTAAATGGCGATAGCATCATATTAGTGATGAATAAGTTGTAGAAGAATCATCCCTTTACTGAGTTCTCACGTCTCGGAAGTTAGATCCGCGAAATAAAGTTGTAAAAGGTAGGCAGAGTCGCGACACCAGCTGGTGTCGCTGAATTCCCACTCCGCTCTGACTCTCCCCTGCTCATGTCAAAGCAGCGGTTAGATCGGATTAACCTGCTCAATGAGGGTCAATTTGTGTGTCAGCAGGCCCGTAGGAAGCAATCTCACTTTGAGGGGGCACAACCATACATTTTCAGTTGAGGGGGTACTATCAACTACCAAAATTCCCTGACAAGCAAAAAAAAAAAAAAGGGTCATCAGACGTTATTATTGAGGGGGCACAAGCTTTTAGCAGCAATGTTTCCTATAGTATTCTACATATTGGCCCCGGTTCCTACGGCCATGGTCAGTCGGTACGTTCTGATTCAATAAATGATCGACGAACCCGTGTATCCTTACACGAATATACATGAGAACGAATTCAATATACACCGTCTACGCGCAAGCCGAGGGTTTGGTGGGCGCCATATTCACCGTGGCGTAGGAAGAAATACTAAAGTCACTAGAACTACTCAGTTACATCAAATAATTGGTAATCCATAATCTTAATTAGGTTTACTGATACAAGATTAATTTTAAGTTATGTTTCGCTTTGTTGTAAATAAATAACATTTGCTGTTAACAGGTTAATGTCATGAACAAGGTAGGTTTTTGAGGCAAAATATCTCTGAGTTCCCCACTCCGTCATAATAATAATAGAAAACATACCGCATTACTCAGTGAATTATTTAATTGGTTTCTTGTTTGCTCCATTACATGAAGAACTTGAAAAACACTGGTTTCAGTACTTTGTACAGTCTAGGCAAACTCCAAAAACGGCGTGCACTCCGAAGTCTTTTGCTGCATGCATTGCGGTAAAATGGCGTCCGATGTAAACTAGATAGAATGTTCTATCGTTACAAGCTTATCTTTTTAAAAAGATTGGTGAGCTAGCGCTGTAGCATAATAAAATACAGAAGATATCTGAACCATTTGTTAAATTTGCTGAATCGATTAATTATCAATAAGAAGGCACATTGGAGCACTGGGGGGGGGGGGGGTCATAATTCAGAATGGTGAATCTAAGAGTGGGCTTCACGTCGGCAATGGCATAACTCCTAACTGTGCTTTAAGCATTCTGTATTCTACTGTAATTTCAATTTGGAGGTGAAAAAAAGGTCAGTAGAACCAATGAGCACCTAGTTTAAAATATTCCAGTGTGGTTCTGTTTTTTTTTTTTTAGTAATCGCATCTTCTCGGAACTTTCCGGCAAGCTCGGTAAACATATCCGAGGTTGCGGCGGTTTTCCGAACTTGCCGGAAAAATCAATGAAGGTAGATTAGAAAAGCTAGGTACTCATTACAATTTTAGAAATAACAGTCTTCGTTTTATAAGACCCGAGTAACTGTTACTTTTTGTTCATTTACGTGCAGGATAGACAACAAAACACGAAACTTCAGATCATATGTATTTTCAGATGATAAAAACTAAACTGACATGTCTTTCCGACATACTCTGAAAATATTTTTTTCCGAGCTTGCCGAAATTATCCAGGAAGGTGGTGCAACTGTGAGAAAAGCTAGATGTCTAGAATCTTATGCATTATATGACCTAAGTTTTTCTTGTACTTTTACGTGTAGGTTAGACAATAAATTAAAAAAAATCAGAATCCGGATCTAGACTGGTATTGCCTGTCTCTAACTTAAGAAATGTATATCGCACATATCAGACAGGAAAGGATAGTATAAATTCTGATCATATCTATATTTGTATGGCAAAACGAAATTGTTATCGCACAGTCTATCTACAGTAGTTTTCCCAGAATGCCCGACCGTGAAGTCGAGCATGCGTATTCCAGAAATATAGACTAACGTAGTTGCTAGTGCTCGAGAGCGCTAGCAAAAATGACATGTCCTACGGACCCGGTTTAACGATAGAATTCGTTCCGTGTATTGGCAATGTTGCAAAATCAACACGGGCGATAACTCGTACTCTGTGCACTTTCTGTTGTAACAGTGGTCTGTTATATTCCACTTAAACTATCCCGGATTATAACGAGATACTAGATCGTGAACAATAATGAACAGCAACAATTATTCAGATATGTTAATGACTGTGATTTACTTTATAAAATGATATTTAATTAATCAACAAATAGTAAAATAATTCAAGTAAACAATGAAATTCAAGGGAAATGTAGTGGATATATTTACCTATAAATAGATTCAGTGATTCAGCTTTGAAATATGGATATAATTACGACAGTAAATAGATAAAATAAATAAGGAGGAGACAAACTCCTAAAAACGTCTGTATTTTAATAAAAGGAAACATGGAATGACCCAGGAAGCGGAATGCATACGCCCGGTTCTCAGACGATAGTACCGGTTGTTAATGACAACTGCGCACTTCCTCCAGGAACCAAGAGAGATAACTCTCATAAAAAATACAACTCCACTACACTATAAACAATCCAGAGAGTTCCGAATGTCCACAGGAGTTTGCAATTTTATCAATAAAGTCAATAAAAATCACTCAATTGACCAAGCCATGAGCTATGCGTTAGCATAATAAAGTCAATAAAAATCACTCGATTGACCAAGCCATGAGCTATGCGTTAGCATAGCTTACGCATAGCTCATGGCTTGGTCAATCGAGTGATTTTTATTGACTTTATTGATAAAATTGTGAACTCCTGTGGAATATCAACATGGCCTTAAATTTGAAGCGAGGAAAAAACGTTGAGAAAATGAGTTGAATTTTCGTCTTTGTATGGATTATTTTTTAGGTTAAAAGGCATATACAATCTCAAAAAGGTTTGTTATGATTAATTTGGTAGTTATTTTCAGTGCAACTCATTTTGTATTCTTCAAAATCATTTCGGAGTGGATCCACTCAGATTTGCTACATTGCAAGTATATACTGTGGTGAGGTCCCGAGACACAGTTAGATTATTCTCACTAGATGTAAACAAACGATGGATTGTCGTTCGCTTTTCTATCGCATCAAGTTTTTGGAATGAAGCCGGGGCCGTATAGGATGATGTGCCATACGGCCCCGGTAAATTGACAAAAAATAAGATATCTAAATTTTACCCTAATTTTTGCATCCACTTAATCACTGATATGTGTACCGTCATGGAATACTACTTTTACCGAAAATAGAAACATAATCTGGATGATATTTATCTTTATTTTGAGTAGTGGTACCATGTTTACATCCAATTCCCATTGAATTTTGGCCCCGCCCCACTCTTTGAAGCCCTTAAAATATACGAGCGCATGTAGGTACATTTTTCTCCTTTGGATGGTTGCTGTATTTTATTGAAATATACCTATATGTGAAAGGAGAAAATTGTACCTAACTGCGCTCAAATGTTGTGTTTAAAACATTGTAAAATCTGGCTGGTCTTCCCCATTACGAACAGATCAAAAAACCTTTTTTTTTCTGACGTAAGAATAAATTCATATGCTAATCGAGGCACCGGCGTGACTTTCTAACCGACCAATCAGCTAAATGAGTTGTATTACGAGTGAGTACTACAAAACTTCTAAGGAAATTTAATGTTTTCATAAAAGGCATAATTTTTTTTCATGTTTTCAGATAAACATTTTTTTATTCATTTGAGTAACAGATTAGACACGAATCTACAATTTCCCTGCTCATAATTACAAACAATCTTTAAATAAATATACATTGTTTTGTAAAGCGTCGTTGGGCAATAATGGATACACCTATTTCCGAAAATCAGTGAATACACGTTTCGTTGTGAATTTCTCGACCCAAAACGCTAAACACTGAGGTTCCATACGTATTATCATGTATAAAAAGCCTTTGCTGACCATTAAAAGTTTGAAATGTAGTAGAGACAATGTGTCTGTTATAAAATGTAAACATGTAGATAATCAGCACGTTTTGTCGTTCAGTCATCGGATTGGACAATTGTTCTCAGTAAGCGACTATGCGTGAAATAATAACAATAGCCGTATGAGGTAGATTCCTCGGACATGCATACCCCTCTATTGTACTAAGACCCGCCTATTCTGTTTTCATAAAAGATCCTATTGTCACAAACCAGGCCGAATTTTGCTCTCATGGGTTCTAAAAAATCATAGATAATGCAGTAATCCTCATAATTAAAATGTTTCGGAACTATTGAAACTACGCAAAAGGCGTCGTATTTATTCACTTTTGTTTAAAAACTATCAAAATCGTTGTAGAATAAATATAATTCGTCGTAGGAAAAGGGGCCGCAGAGAGTAGTTTTGGCACATCATCCTTTATGAAAATAGTGACCTTTTGGGAAATTCTGGAGAACCATTATGCTTTAATATCATGGTATATTGGGTTTCTTGTCTTTGTTATCAACTAAATTTTTGTTTTGCAGTACAGCTCTAGGAATATGAATAGCAAGTTTAGTTATTATATATCTAATTTATATTTTCTTTATTTTCTGGTAGAAAATAAATATTGGTAAAATTAACACATTTGTCACAGATTGTCGAGCGGATTTATCTTTTAACTAATTAAAGTACAATTCCTTTTTTCTTACAATTTATTTACATCTTTAATGAATCATGATATTATATGCAAATGTCGTTGTTGTTTGTCGTAATATTCCCGTCTCGCTGCCAACTTTTTCACCGTACAGACTGGAGGATGGACTCTAGGTTTCCAAGGCCGTCTGGCCTATCCACTACGCACAATAGACAGACTTTAGGCACTGGGTGGCCTCACTGTTGTACAAAAACTCTGATGTATGGATGGGACCTGCTCCAACATATACATACAAGTTTTACTTACAAGCTCTAGTGGCTTTACACAAATACACACTACACTTATTATCAAATTTATAGATAATGAACACGTCTTAGAAAAGACTCAATTACACACACATGAATTGTTTAAATTATACATACAACTTGCACACAAATGCAGTATTGCGAATTGCTACTTCACGGACTAATTATTATGACAGAAATTGTACACCATACTTTGAAATATTCAAAAACATGTTACTATAGATAGAAATCAAATTAAACGAAACACACATGCTAAAAATGATGAGAAACGCGGTGACTGGATGTTTTAGGACAAATGAATAATACACGTATACAGAAAATAACTGAAATAGAATTATAAATTTATATAAACCTTACCTCAGAAAAGCTGGACCATTACACTGCTAAAAATAATAGCACACCAGAGCAAGCACTGCCATGAATCACAAGGGTACATACATGTAAAATACAAAGATATAAGAGGAGATAAAGGCGTCCTCAGGGCTCGACATTAACGCTTGTCCGCATGTCTGGTACCAGTGAAAAAAAAATACGGACAAGTGAATATTGCTGGGCACTTGTCCGATTGGACAAGTGCATTTTAATGTACAGGAGTCTAAATAATAAAAAGAACGACTGTTGAAAGTTAATCAGTAGTTTCAAGACGAAAGCTGTACATAAAAACCGGACTTCGATTCACATTCGATTGGAAGCGAAGTTTACTAATTGCATACTACTGAAAAGGCATGGAACTTACGAACTTAACAAAGTTTGGATTCTGTTTGATGTTGACAGGTTCACTTGTGGACATATATGTTGGTGTCAGATAAAATTTCATTTTATGTGTTTGTTGTATTTATCAATAACATCACGAATAAATCAAGCACATGTCATGTGTAATGGACTTTATTTTAGTTTTCAAGTTGACAGTATTAGACCTTTATTGAAAAATTTTCGGACAAGTGAAGTTGGAGTTTGAACAAGTAAATGTCTTGGTCACTTTTTCCGAATGGACAAGTAGGGAAAAAAGTTAATGTCGAGCCCTGGTCCTCCTCTCTGGACTGCCGTGTCCAAACAAAATTGCACGAACTGGTGGGTTTTAAGGTCCAGTGAGTTGAGGTTCAGTGAAGGCTATTTACAATGATACTAAGTTTAAAGAGAAGGGATTCCCCATTGGATATTTACATGAAATTAAAAATGCATTTACAAAAGAATGATAAGATGATTTTAATGTGACAACATTCGTTTGGGAAAATTGTACCTTTTTTAGCTCTACTGGTCAGAGACCAGAAGAGCTTATGCGATAGTAAGGTGTCCGTCGTCCGTCCGTCTGTCTGTCTGTCTGTCTGTCCGTCTGTAAACAATTTTTCAAAATGCTACTCCTCCTACAGTTTTGGTCTGATTTCAGTATAACTTGGCACACAAGTAGACTACACTAAGATACATAATTCTGTATATCGGTTTTTGATTTCAATGAACGGTGTTGCCATGGTTACTAAAAATAGAAATTTCTGTGAAAAACATTCAAAATGCTACTCCTCCTACAGTTTTGCTATGATTCAATATAACTTGGCACACAAGTAGACTACACTAAGATACAGAATTCTCTGTATCGGTTTTTGATTTCGATGAACGATGTTGCCATGGTTACTAAAAATAGAAATTTCTGTGAAAAACATTCAAAATGCTACTTCTCCTACAGTTTTGATCTGATTTCAATATAACTTGGCACACAAGTAGACTATACTAAGATGCGTAATTCTGTGTATCAGTTTTTGATTTTGATGAACGATGTTGCCATGGTTACTAAAAATAGAAATTTCTGTGAAATACTTTCAAAATGCTACTCCTCCTACAGTTTTTATCTGATTTCAATATTACTTGGTACACAAGTAGACTATAATAAGATACATAATTCTGTGTATCGGTTTTTGATTTCAATGAACGGTGTTGCCATGGTTACTAAAAATAGAAATTTCTGTGAAATACTTTCAAAATGCTACTCCTCTAACAGTTTTGGTCTGATTTCAGTATAACTTGGCAAATAAGTAGACTGCACTAAGATACATAATTCTTTATATTGATTTTCTGATTTCAATGAACATTGTTGCCATGGTTACTAAAAATAGAAATTTCCTTGAAATACCTTCAAAATGCTACCCCTACAGTTTTGGTCTGATTTTAGTATTACTTAGCTCACAAGTAAACTACACTAAGATACATTATTCTCTGTACCAGTTTCGGATTTCGATGAACAGTGTTGCCATGGTTACTAAAAATAGAAATTTCCTTGAAATACCTTCAAAATGCTACTCCTCCTACAGTTTTGGTCTAATTTTAGTATAACTTAGCACACAATTAGACTACACTAAGATACATAATTCTCTGTACCTGTTTTGGATTTCAATGAAAGGTGTTGCCATGGTTACTAAAAGTAGAAATTTTCTTGAAATACTTTCAAAACGCTACTCCTATTACACTTTTTGTCTGATTTCAGAATAATGTGGCATACAAGTAGACTACAGAGATACATAATTGGTGTTATTGTTTTTTGATTTTGTTGAATGATGTTGCCATGGTTACTTAAATCAAAATTTCTGTAAAATTGTTTTAAAAGGCTACTCCTCCTACAGTTTTAGTCTGATATAATAATAAATCTTGCCACAAAAGAGACTAAACCAAGGATCATTATTCTGTTTATTGCTGTTGCAAAGTTTCAAGTCAAAGTGCTGCTTTTATCTTCCTTTATAAATACAACCAGTAGAGCTACAGTCTCGTCAGAGACTTCTGGTTGAATTGGGAATGGGGCCCTTGAACGGCCCCAATTATAGAGGATCATATCTGTATACATTACATCCATTGAACCTAATTCTGTCACCAGGGCCCTCTACAATATGCAAACGTTTTGAAGTTAAGTTTCTTGTCCCTTTTTTCAGTAATAGACACAGGAAAATAGTTTTAACAACCTTAAATAATATGAAAGTAAGAAAAGTTCAACTAACTAAGGCTACATAAATTTAATTCTCTGGTTCTCAGGCCAATTTTCTCCAAAACATATGTGGGAGGGAGGCTTTTTTTGTCATTTTATTGGCAATAAAGTAGATGAGGGAGGTATTTTTTTAATACCCAAATTTTCTATAAAATAATAATAAAAATTCTTTGTTCAACAGTCAGGGGTGAGACTGAAATCCGTCATATTTAAAATGACGATTTTCAGTCATAAAATAAAGTTTTTATTATGACTTAAACTCGTCATTTTTAAGAAAATGACGAAAAACAGTCATAAAAATTTAGAGTGTTTCTAGAATACCAAGTTACCTCTCTTTGAAAAATGTTAGATCCACCAACCGAAAAAAGGACAAAAAACATCGTAAACAAACTTGATTTCTCTAGTACAGTTGACTACAATACTGGTTATGTTGACAGTACAAATTTCCCAAGCAAAAATAAGAATGGAAGAGTTATTTGTCAATTTATTTGCATTAAATAGGAAAGAAGACGAAAATGACGACATTCCGTCTTTTTTCAAAATGGAGGGTCCGGGCGCACTGAAATATCTCGCTTGTTTTACGGGGCGCACTACTTTTTTATGGCTTTAACTTTTTGTCGAGATTTCTCTCTACAAGTACGTATTCTTCCAGACGGTGTACTATATGTTTTTATAGGACTAAAAGCCATGTAAAAATGGCAAATTAATTCTACCAAACTTCGACATTTTACCGCTAAATAATAACTTTCACCTTCCATGTTGATGTTCTAACGCACGTGGTCGGCAGTAATTAGTGACCCGGATGAAATGAAACTTGCGTAAACATTCTTCTTTCAGCGGCGAATTCAAATTTTGCTTTTATGTAACCAGGATAGAAGAGTTAAGTTGAAAAAGAAAATATGACGATAGTAAGTCATATTGACAAAAATGACGAAAATACGTAGTAAGTAAATATGACGATTATCCATCATTTTTCAAAAATGACAGATTTCAGTCTCACCCCTGACTGTTCAAAGATATACTTTTCATACTCTCAATGTCTGATCAATAGGTTTGCATTATCCATTGCTTATCAACATGTGAACATCGTAGGCATTATCTTCGAATGTATTTTTAAGCGAAGTAGCCAGGTCTCTTTCAAAATGGCTACCGGAAGTGATGCTTGAGTACTGCACTATGAGAAAGTGAGGTCGGAACTTATTTTTTCGGATTGGTCTCCACATTATCAACTTTTTATTTGATTAAAGATACGATAAAATTTGGAATGCGGCCTAAAATTACAAATTTTAATTATATGTAATAATGTCTCGCTAAGTTGTTATGTATCTGAAAAATGAGATACTTTTAGCCATGTTTGTTTTTAGATTTGTGAGTTGTCACATAGGCCTAATTCACAAAGCAGGTAATAAGGTAGTATGTTATATGAAACCTTTGACATACGCCTTCTTTAGGGATGTTGTTAATGTGTGAGTTATAATGAAATAAATCATGCCATTTAATTATTTTGATAGATTCCACATGATGTAAAGTGCAACTGTGGAAAAGAAGATGATGATTTCATCATTGTACAGGTTTATATAATTACTCTATTACAGTAAAATGTTAATTAGGGCCCCGCTCTGCGGGCGCCCTATAGTGATCAGTCTATCCGTCCGAGATCTCTTGTCTGGAGCATATGTTCTCTCTCCTTGGCCCAATCTGACTCGTACTTCACCAACAGAGTGTCTTTGGGTAAAGGGTGTGCAGTGACTTTGAACCATGTTTCTATAGGTCTAAGGTTAAGGTCATAGCAGAATTGTATGAAAAATCCTTGTCCAGAGCATATCTTCTCTCCCCTTGGTCCAATGTGGCTCATACTTCACTCACAGAGTGCCACTGGTCAATGGATGTGCAGTGACCTTGAACAAAGTTTCTAGGTCAAGGGTCAAGGTCAAAAATAGCCTCTCTGTTCAAATTCTTGTCCGGAGCATATTTTCTTTCTCCTTGGCCCAATCTGGCTCATACTTCATTCACAGAGTGCCTTTGGGGAAAGAGTGTGCAGTGACTTTGAACCTTGTTTCTAGGTCTAAGGTTAAAGTCAAAAATAATCTCTCTGTTTGAAATCTTTGATTGGTGCATAATTTCTTTCCCTTAAGTCCAGTCAGCTTCAAACTTTTCCAATTGACTTAGGGTATGGAACATTTGTGATTTTCCTTCCATATTTTGATAGAGGAGATGAAACAATTTTCATAGAGAATATGCAACATTCGTGATTTTTATACCCCCCGCAAACGAAGTTTAGGGGGGGTATATTGGAATCAGCATGTCCGTCTGTCTGTCCGTCTGTCTGTAGACGAGATTTTGTATGGACCATTTCTTGGAAACTGTTGGAAGGATTTGTCTGAAAATTTGTACACTTATTATTCACCATATGAAGGTGTGCACCTGGTATTTTCATTATGATTGGATAATTATTTTGCATTTTACAGGTGTTTTTTTCATTTTTATTATGTGGTTTTGTCTGGAACTGTTCCCAGAGACTATTGCATAGATTTGTATGAAAATTTGTACACTTATTATTTACCATGTGAAGATGTGCACCTGGTATTTTCAACATTATTTGATAATTTTTCTGCATTTTACAGGTGTTTTTTTTTTTTTTTAATTTCATTTATTTACTTAGTCATTTCAGGTTCATGTCTAAGGTTTGAGACATAGAATCTAGAACTTCTGTACAAAAATGTGAACTACAGCTTAAAACTACTCATTTAATAGAACTAAAAAAAAAACACAAAGTATTAAAAACAGTTTTTACATTACACAGCAGATAGTGTAAATCCATTTGTCCCTTGGGAGTAATGAGTGGACATGCATCCAGTTAAAGATTAATTAATGAGTTCAGTGTGGGAAGCTGTTAGGGCATCTCTGATCAAGCAGGTCTTATCTATATCTCAGAGGAATTGGGCAGAAAGAAATAAAGATCTCTGTTGTCTAAGTCTCTTAATTGTAATTTATGTCTGTCAAAATACATAGTTACTAAAACCAGCCTTTTATTTTTAAAATGAGTTTGATATAAAGGTATTAAAATCAATTTGATTTTCTATAATTAATTATGATATTTTTTTTCAACAATCAATTTGCAGAGTGTCATGTCTCACAAAGATGGCAGATAGTTGCAAACTATTTTTTCAATGTAATAAAAACACTGTAATTATTAGTATTGATGTTTTATTAGGCTGCACCTTAGTTTCATTCATTAAATAAAGTGCCCCACCACAGCATGATACGCCCATCAAATATTGTTAAATTATCATAAACAGTATAGATTCATTTGTTTGAATGACATCTTAGCGAGACAAGGCAGTCTGCAATTTGTTGTAAAGATATAAAAATTCAAATAAAAAAATGTACAATAAATAATTAGTTTAAATTATATCATATAAGTTTTAATTATTATATACAATATCAAATTAGTTTTAATTACATCAAATTTATCTTGAAAGTAAGACTAGCCAACAAGAACAATTCAGTACAACACAAGCAATTAATTAAGAGACTGATTCCTTTTGCCCAATTCACAAGAGATGTAGATAACACCTGCTTGATCAGAGATGCTCTACCAGTTATCTCCTCACACTAAACTCATTAATTTCTCTCTAATTTGACATGCAATTTTCTGCTATCAAAATTTTCCTTGACCAGTGCCTGATCATTACACCCATGGGAGAGGTGGAATTTTTGTTGTTACAGATTGCTGTAAAGAACATAATGAAAAAAATAAGACTAGTATTTTCTTGATTTAACACTTTTTTAATAAAGATACTGCAATACTCTGACATCTTTTGGGATTGTGTAATCTAAAAGTTAAAAGACATAGTTTTTTTATTCTAAGTCTAATGGTTTTCTAGTTATGATTTTTCCATATTTGGCCATAGCCTCTTTATTAAAGGTCAGAGCGACCTGGTTTTAATGTGCGACACACCTTCTACCCTAGATGTATCAGCTGAAAAAGTTTGATAATTCTAGGCCTAATAGTATTAAAGTTATGAGCCGGACATGAAAAAGCTAACGGACGGACGAACATGAATGCTATAACATAATACGTCCCGTCGTAAGACGGACGTATAAAAATATATAATGAGTAATTAAATTTTCACTGTAAATGTTTAAGGAAATTGTGAACACCTCTCACATCTAGAAAACATTAGTGATTTGGTACTTTCTCTGAAAAACCCAGCGGGGGGTATTTGTCCCTTTTGGACAGTTCTAGTTATTTTTTTTTTCAGAGAGTAGTTACGTTTTGTCCCCTTTAGACTCAAACAACACATCCCTTAATAGTACACAAATGTTCCTCTTCAAAATAAACCCTTTTCTGCTACCTTACATTTTCATGTTCGTTGCTGAAAGCGGGGCCCTTTGAGATGGCCATCATCTCAATGATATCTAGTTAAATTATTTTTTTTCAATTCTCAAAATTCATGAGGCTATGCAGTTCATCTGTGTGATACTTTAGAGTTCATTAGGCCAACATTTTTTTATTTTCTGTTTTACGGGAATTTTTTTTCTATAATTTGAGTCGGGGGGTCGAAATAAAAATAAAAATAAAAGCTCGAAATTTAAGCAGTCAGTCAGAAAAATAAAAATAAAATGAAAAAATGCAATAAAAATTTTTATTTTTAATGAAGGATGGAATTTTTTTCTATGATCTTAATTTGTTAGGAAAAAAGTGTTATTTGAAAAACTTATGTATAAATAAAAACACAAAATTGGTACTGTTAATGTATCAATGAACTACTTAGATATTTGGGGCAGGGGGTGCATTTCTAGTATTAACAGCTTGCAATTTCTAACATTAATGCAAATCAAACATACAAATCTATAACCTTCTCCCAGTTGTCAAATATCAAAGTGTCACCACAGTAAAACTTATAGGACTTATGTGACACCCCTCATAAACTTTTCAGTATCTTTTATTTCTTGGTATTCAGAAAATTACAAGATCTGAGGATTTTGGACTAGGTTTGACAAAGTTATGGCAAATATACAGTGAGACATTCAATGAATCAGCTAAAATAAATTAATTCACAGAAGTGCACATGACACATGATAAAAAGAAAAGTTGTATAATATTTTTTTCAACGCAATTCAAATTAATATATACATAGGTGGAAAAAAGTACCCCAATCTCTCTATTGAAAACATATTCAAACTTCTTCAATCTGTAGTATATTTGATCTCTTTTTATCCTTATATTTTTCTTTCTGAGCATGCTTACTTTCAACATAATTGTAGAAAATATGTACATCTTTCCCATGATAGTATACACATGTAAAATACACATGACAATATTCTGTTTACTGCAGAATTCAAAAATTTAATTGTTGAAACTGGTTCTAATCCAGAACTTTTGAATGAAAAAAAAGAAACCAGGTCTTGAATTTAAATAATATTTATAAGGGCGTATCATTTACAACAATACTTTTCCCTAGTGGTAAAAAAACTTATCTTACTAAACAAGAGATACATATACACTGTATCAGCAGTTATTAATTAATAGCTGATGTACATGTACATTAATTTGTTACATAGCACGCAAAATTCCATAAAATGATAAAAAAAGGGAAATAATGTCATGTATCAACTAAGCATATATTTTCATAGGTAATTTTGAATTCCAATATTTGACATAAAACGAATGAAAGTTGTGACCAGAATTTCCTCAGTCACGCCACTTTCTACCAGTTTTACAGTGTTCTGTTCTGTCGTTAATTGTAAAAGAAAACATTATTGTCTTAAAATTAAGTTTAAAAAAAATCTTCAAGACGTATTTCAATGTATTGAAGCAAAGATAATACGTACTCAAAACCTTTCAAAACAAGCGGTTGACAGAACCTGAATTTCCACGTGGCCCTCTGCATGACATTTGATCAAGATTACTGTTTCGTCTATTTCATTCAATCTTTCATTAAAAGTTAATCTGAAATTTATACTTTTTTCTAATATATGACATGGACATGTCACTTTCTAAAATGACTATTTAAAATATATGAAACCCTCCGATTCTGACAGTTTGGCGCTATGCTGTGCAGTGACTATTCAAACTTCGAATACTGTGATTGGATGAATATATTTACCTCAGCCAATGACAAATCGCATTTTGAAAGGCGTGTGAAAAGTTTATTTATATTTCTTTTATTTTTTCAGTGACTGTAAATAAACTATCGGCGGGAGAAATAAAAATAAAATTTGGATTAGGGACTTTTATTTTTATTTCATTTTAGCCCAAATTAGGGTCGGCGCTCCCGTAAAACAGGAGATAAAAAAATGTTGGCCTTATGGGAATATTTCATGAATTTTACTAAATAATTTTGAATGTAAAAAAAAAAAAAATACTGTAGCATCAAAATAGAAAATCATTATTTGTACCTACACACCTGAACTGTTTTACAAATCCATCATACATTGCATACTTGTATACATAAGTTATTCTGAATTTGTTTTGACAGATTTCTCAGGATGCGCTGTGTAGTGTAGTTTTTAAGATAAGAAGAATTTCACCTCCATACAGGTTTTTTTGTCGCCTGCAGAGCAGAGCAGCACTAAGGGATCACTTTACCCGGCGTCTGTCTGTCTTTCTTTCTGTTTGTGTGTCTGTCTGTCACACCTTGTATCTCAAGAACCAGAGCTCCAGATAATTTTTTACCTCAAAGTGTATTTACTCCCTGATTTTCAAATCAATGCAGATTTTGCTTTTCAGCAAAATAATCAAAGAGTATATTGTTAAATCATTGCTCTTTTGACATCTTATGTAATTTTTAGCTTGTTAGGAATGTTTAAAAAAAAAAAGGACAGTTCCAGTATTTATCAATTAGGTTAATGAAATTTTAAAAATTTTGTCAGCTTTTAGCTATAACTAAGAAACATTTCGTTTCTTTCACCAGAAAGACCATTCTGTAGGCGAAGTTACCAAGGGCACACAGAACTCCATTTAAGATTAGGTCTTTATCGATCATAGTTAGAGTTACCGAGAAAAATATCCTTCTTTTGGCCAGATAAAATTTAAAATCTTTAGATTTTCTTCCAAACCTGCCCCTCTAAAAATGTCCCGCCCCGTTGTTTTTGTTCTTGTTTTTTTTTTTTTTTTTTTTTTTTTTTTTTTTTTTTTTTTTTTTTTTGTTATCTAAAATATATACTAGGTTTTGCTATATATAAATTTTTGGCATCGATCGAGGTAAAAGTTTTAGAGTTATTCCCCGTTTGCATTAAAAGTCGCGTGGCGCTATTTATGGCAAAGGAGCATGTGGAAAACATAAAGGTTGTCGGCGGACTTTAGATGATATTATTGCGACAGAAATGTTAAACATATAACTGTTTAATAAACAGTGATAAAGACCCCATGCGTGTTTTGCAAAAATTTGGATATTATATGAACAGTGGAAATCTGTGATATTTTCTAAAGAAATAAGCGAATTTAATATTCAAATCATTCTCCCGATCTGGAAATTGGCCTAGGTTATTCCGAATACATCAAGATTTGCTTTTTGATAAAAATTCAAACACTGAGCTGACCTCAATTCACATTAGTTATATCATACTTGTATCATTCAATCCGTTGTATGCAGTACTTTCATAGTGTAATGCTTATTTATGATTGCAAATGCGTAATTGTACATGTACGCCCTGTTTTAATTTTTAATGCGTATTTTGAAAAATTCAATGCATATTTCAGCAAATACGCACCTTATCTGGAGCTCTGAAGAACTGTAAGAGATATGGACTTGATAATTTGCCAGTGATTTTTTTGTTTTTTAAACTACCACCCCCTCCTTTTGAATTGGGGAAAAATTATTGACATTTTTCTAAAATTGGAAAAAATCATTTATAGTAAACTAGAATGATAAAAAAAAATGCATAAAATAATCAAACAAGCATGTTTTTGCTTGAGTTTACTTCAGATCTATTATAAAAGCATAAAACAAATTAATTTTTGATTTGTTTAACATTTAATATATTGAATGGCAACATTACTTATGTTCGTCACACCTTGTAATAAGCAGATAAATCATTATCATTTATTTTCTTGGAATTACTTATTGTCTAATTTTAAATCAATAAAAAAAATAATTTGCCAGTATTTGGACTCCTTATCTAGTAAACTGCTAGTGAACAGAACATCTTTACTGTTTGTGTTTGTCTGATTTTAGTGAAATCCTATAGTTTTTGTCCATTTCCCGTTATTAGCCTGACCCTCTATTCAATGATGGCGGTCAAATAAAAAATGTCAACAAGGCTATTATTTTGAAACGATGTACTAAGTTTATATTTTAGCTACATATCAGCTTATATGGATTCCTCCATTGCTTTACACATTCATCACAAAACCTTTTTATTTTCATGGGTTTTGAAAATAAAATTGAAGGAAAAAAAACGTATTTTTTGTTTGTCAGCAATGTTTAAAATTTCATCACTAGGCCTATTTTTTTAAATTTGAAATTGGGATAAACGTATTGATAATTGGGAAAAAAATCACTAATTTTTTCTGCGTGAACTATCATACTAGTAGTAAATAAATAGGAAACTACACCAGGGCTCGACATTAACTTTTTAGCTCACCTGAGCCGAAGGCTCAAGTGAGCTATTCTGATCACATTTTGTCTGGCGTCCGTCTGTCTGTCCGTCTGTCTGTCTGTAAACTTTTCACATTTTTGACTTCTTCTCAGGAACCACTGGGCCAAATTCAACCAAACTTGCCACAAAGTATCCTTGGGTGAAGGGGATTCAAGTTTGTTCAAATGAAGGGCCACGCCCTCTTTCAAGGGGAGATAATTAGGAATAAGTGAAAAAATAATGGCATCATTTAAAAATCATCTTCTCAAGAACCACTGGGCCAGGAAAGATGAAACTTATGTGGAAACAGCCTCAGGTAGTGTAGATTCAAGTTTGTTCAAATCATGACCCCCGGGGGTAGGGTGGGGCCACAATGGGGGATCAAAGTTTTGCATGGAAATATATAGGAAAATATCTTTAAAAATCTTCTTCTTAAGAACAGCAAAGCCATAATTAGTCATATTTATATGGAAGCATCCTCAGGTAGTGTAGATTCAAATTTGTTCAAATCATGACCCCCGGGGGTAGGGTGGGGCCACAATGGGGGATCAAAGTTTTACATAGAAATATATAGGAAAATATCTTTAAAAATCTTCTTCTTAAGAGCAGCAAAGCCATGATTGGTCATATTTATATGGAAGCATCCTCAGGTAGTGTAGATTCAAGTTTGTTCAAATCATGACCCCCGGGGGTAGGGTGGGGCCACAATGGAGGATCAAAGTTTTACATAGAAATATATAGGAAAATATCTTTGAAAATCTTCTTCTTAAGAACAGCAAAGCCATGATTGGTCATATTTATATGGAAGCATCCTCAGGTAGTGTAGATTCAAATTTGTTCAAATCATGACCCCCGGGGGTAGGGTGAGGCCACAATGGAGGATCAAAGTTTTACATAGAAATAAATAGGAAAATATCTTTAAAATCTTCTTCTTAAGAACAGCAAAGCCATGATTGGTCATATTTATATGGAAGCATCCTCAGGTAGTGTAGATTCAAATTTGTTCAAATCATGACCCCCGGGGGTAGGGTGGGGCCACAATGGGGGATCAAAGTTTTACATAGAAATATATAGGAAAATATTTTTAAAAATCTTCTTCTTAAGAACAGCAAAGCCATGATTGGTCATATATATATGGAAGCATCCTCAGGTAGTGTAGATTCAAGTTTGTTCAAATCATGACCCCCGGGGGTAGGGGGTGGGGCCACAATGGAGGATCAAAGTTTTACATAGAAATATATAGGAAAATATCTTTAAAAATCTTCTTCTTAAGAACAGCAAAGCCATGATTGGTCATATTTATATGGAAGCATCCTCAGGTGGTGTAGATTCAAGTTTGTTCAAATCATGACCCCCGGGGGTAAGGTGGGGCCACAATCGGGGATCAAAGTTTTACATAGAAATATATAGGAAAATATCTTTAAAAACCTTCTTCTCAAGATCAGCGGAGCCATGATTGGTCATATTTATATGGAAGCATCCGGAGGTAGTGTAGATTCAAGTTTGTTCAAATCATGACCCCCGGAGGTAGGGTGGGGCCACAATGGGGGATCAAAGTTTAAAAAATCTTCTTCTCAAGAACAGAAAAGCCATGATTAGTCAAATTGGTATGGAGGGTAATGTAGATTGAAATTTGTTCAAATGAGGGCCCCTGGGGTAGGGTGGGGCCATAATGGGGGATCAAATTTTTATAAATGAAAATATGGGGGAAAATCTTCTGCTCAAGAACAGCAAAGCCATTTGTTATATTGATATAAAAGCATCATCAGGTAGTTTAAAATTCAACACCCCCCCCCCCCTTAAACTTTTCAATACTGAACTGATTTTTGCTTTTTTTTTTCCTAGCCAATATGCTCAGGTGAGCGATGTGGCCCATGGGCCTCTTGTTTTCCTACTTGTCCATTCGGACAAGTGACCAAGACATTTACTTGTCCGAACTTCAACTTCACTTGTCCGAAAATTTTCCAATCGGACAAGTGCCCGGCAATATTCACTTGTCCGTAATATTTTTTCACTGGTACCGGACAAGCGGACAAGCGTTAATGTCGAGCCCTGTACACTTAGATTTATATACATCTTTAATTTAGCTACAAAGCAGGCGACACATGCGTTCCTTGGAACGTGTTAATGTTCATCAGCTAAAAGTAATGCATGCAGTACTTGAAAGTAAATAACTAACATGAAATGTTTACAAACAATGGCTAAAACAAACAACAATTGAATTTTTACCTCACCTGAGGCTCAAGTGAGCTTTTCTGATCATATATTTTGTCATGGTGACCTACTTTTAAAATTTTATGGCTACATCTATATATTTCATGTCCTAATCATGCTAATTGGCTTAGAATCATCAATCTTTGTCAATTGATGCATCTTGGGTCCTTGGAGAATGTCATCCAAAAAGTAGGTCACCATGACAGTCACAGTGACCTACTTTTGAAATTTTATTGCTGTATATTGTATCACATTTACTTATTGGCTTAAGGACCCTCTCTACACTGCACCCTATTTTCAGGGTACTTTTGTGTAATTAGACTGACCCACCATTTGATATATAAGTAGAATAAATTGTAATCTGAACTGTATCACATAATTTAAAATAAATCCAAGTATTCTAAACATTATATTAGACCAAGATAGAGTATTTGAAAACTTTATTTGCATGTATTTTATCCATTTGAGTAAGTGAAGGCAATTTTTCTTTTCTATTACCTCATTGTCTTTGAAGATTTTTCCTGAATGAAAAAGGCACACTCCTTATATTAAAAATGGGTTAGTGAATTTCAAAATCTTCAAATCTTAAAATCATCAAACTGCGTCAGTTGATGCATCTTGGGTCTTCATAGAACATCAACTGAGAAGTGGGTCACCGCAACCTACTTTTGAAATTTTATGGCTATATTTAAATATCTCAGGTTCTAATTGGCTTAAAATCATCAAACTTTGTCAATTGATGCATCTCAATGGGTCCTTTGAGAGAACGTCAACCAAAAGATAGGTCTCAGTGTCCTACTGTTGAAATTTAATGGCTATATTTAAATATTTCCAGTCCAAATTGGCTGAGAATCATCAAACTTTGTCAGTTGATGGGTCCTTTGAGAACATCAACCAAAAGATAGGTCTCAGTGTCCTATTTTGAAATTTAATGGCTATATTTAAATACATGTATTTCCAGTCCTAATTGGCTAAGAATCATCAAACTTTGTCAGTTGATGCATCTTAGGTCCTCAGAATGTGTCAAATAAAAAGTAGGTCACAGTGACCTACTTTGGGAATTAAAGACCATATCTAGTTATTTCAAATGATAAGAGTCTTAAAATCATAAAACTTTGTCAGTTGAGGCATTTTGGGGTCTTAGAGTATGTTTACCGAAAAGTAGGTCACTGTGGCCTACTTTTGGATTTTTGTGGCTATATTTGAATATTTAAGATAATAAGGGGCTTTGAATCATCACACTTTGTGAGTTGATTCATCCTGGGTTTTCAGAGTGTTTTAACCAAATTGTAGGTCATGATGACCTACTTTTGGAATTTCAAGGCTTGATCTAAATATACAGGATACTTAGAGGCTTCAACTAGAAGTGATGGGTTATACAATTTGTCAGAAGACCTTGGGCCTCCTGTTGTTCAAATCACGACTCTTGTATATAGAGTGGACCCACAAAAGGCAATCAAAAATACAGAAAAATACATATTTTAGGGGGAAAAATCTAATCCAGAACAGCAGGGCCAAAGTGTCTCGGGTGAGTGTTGTGGCCCATGGGCCTCTTGTACATTTATACTTGTATATATAAGTTATTCTGAATTTGTTTTGACAGATTTCTCAGGATGTGCTGTGCAGTGTAGTTTTTAAGAGAAGAAAAAATTCACCTCGATACAGGTTTTTATACCACATGTTAATCTTCATAAAGTATTTAAGTAATGCATGCAGTACTTGAAAGTAAATAATTGACATGTTGTGTTTACAAACAATGGCCAAAAACAAACAGGCTAATGATTGAAAGTGAGCTTTTCAGATCAGATTTTGTCCAGCGTCTGTCTATGAGTCCGTCTAGCTGTAGGTACGTCTGTCTGTGTGTAAACTTTTCGCATTTTCAACTTCTTTGCAAGAACCACTATGCCAATTTCAACCAAACTTGCCATCATATTAGCTCAAATAGAGTTCCACAGCTTCTTCCAAGCGAAGATACGGTAATTAAAAATTAGTGAAAAATCAATGACAGTTTTTAAAAATCTTCTTCTCAAGAAACCACTGGGCCAGGAAAGATGAAACTTTTGTGTAAACATCCTCAGGTAGTGTAGATTCAAGTTTGTTCAAATCATGACCCCCAGGAGCAGGGTGGGGCCACAATGGACGATCAAATTTTTACATATATAGGAATATATAGGAAAAATCTTTAAAAAAAATCTTCTCAAGAACAGTAAAGCTGGGAATGGTGATATTTACATGGAAGCATCCTCAGGTAGTGTAAATTTTAAATTTGTTCAGATCATGACCCCCGGGGGTAGAGTGGGGTCTCAGTGAAAGTTCAAACTTAAAGGGAAAAAAATTTAAAAAATTCAAAAAGCCATGATTTGTCAAAGTAATACGGAAACATCTTCAGTAAATGTAGATTCAAGTTTGTTCAAATCATGCTCTCCCCTTTTAGGGATAGGTTGGGACCACTCATGCATTTAAACTTTTCATTACTAAACTGATATCTGCCAAACGAGGTTGGGGGGGGGGGAGCTTATGTAATACCCTCAATGTTGGTGTCGTTGTCCCAGGTTAAAATTTCTTTTCAAGTACTTCTATGCTCTATATTAATCAGAGATGCATGGAGGATGCTTCTAGTATGTTTAATTGTACAATTTCAGTTAAAGAATGACCAGGTCAATGTTTTTGGGGCAAGTTAAAGTTTTTGGAGCAGGTCTCATTTCCAAGTAACTATAAGCCCTGTATTGACCAAACTTGCATGGATGATACATTAAAGAAAACACACTACCAGGCTTGCTTCAGATGCTGGATCTGACCTACATTTTCCAGATAAGTGGCCAGGTTAAAGTTTTTGGAGCAGTTTTCATTTCCAAGTAACAAAAAGCCCTATGTTGGCCAAACTTGCATGGATGATAACATCTATGGCTGCACACTCAGGTGTATGGGGGGTGGGGGGGGGGGAGGGGCTATTGATCATACAGTAAATTTATAAATTCTTCAAAAATCTTCTGTCCTCTCTGTACATGTATATTTAGCAGACTCCATGCATGGTTAGGATGATACAGTGATAATGTATGAATTCTTTATTTGATACTTCTTTCTTGCTCATGGATATCAAACAGGCAATCTAAATGAATGGTAATGATGAACTAGAGTGCCTCTACCTTAATTGTGAAATTGAAGGCCAGTGAGTAAGGGGTTACATGTATGCTGTCAGGGTGGGCACTATTGATAATGTAAATGAAATACATGAATTCTTTGGAAATCTTTTTTCTCTGCTCTTTAGCAGTCAAAGCAGAAAAACTTAATATTGAACAAAGGTTGTGATGAACAAAGGTATTTCTTCCTAAATTACGAAATTCATATCCCCAGAGTTGGGGGTTCTGGTTTAAGGTTTGGATCATAGAGTGAAAAATGCATTAAGTTTTTTTAACTCGCCCCCCCTGGGCCCCCTCTATTCAAAGTATGATATGACTAGTATTAATAATGCCAAACTTTGGTACATATAAACTAACCAATACCCATATTATTGTGCCTGGTTTTACTCTTAAAATACACAAAAACCCCTGGACCCACTGGGGGCCTAAAGGCGGCCCCCAGACCCCCTGCCTGAACGAAGTTATCCCCCCCCCTTCACAAATCCTGTTTCCGCCCATGATCAGTGTGGTATACATTTCTCTGTTACTTTATATAACTGTCACAACACACTGTAGATAAGTCATCAGATACAAGAAATCAGTGTGGTATACATTTCTCTGTTACTTTATATAACTGTGTCACAACACACTGTAGATAAGTCACTAGATACAAGAAATCAGTGTGGTATACATTTCTCTGTTACTTTATATAACTGTGTCACAACACACTGTAGATAAGTCACTAGATACAAGAAATCAGTGTGGTATACATTTCTCTGTTACTTTATATAACTGTGTCACAACACACTGTAGATATGTCACCAGATACAAGAAATCAGTGTGGTATACATTTCTCTGTTACTTTATATAATTGTGTCACAACACACTGTAGATAAGTCACCAGATACAAGAAATCAGTGTGGTATACATTTCTCTGTTACTTTATATAACTGTGTCACAACACACTGTAGATAAGTCACCAGATACAAGAAATCAGTGTGGTATACATTTCTCTGTTACTTTATATAACTGTGTCACAACACACTGCAGATAAGTCACCAGATACAAGAAATCAGTGTGGTATACATTTCTCTGTTACTTTATATAACTGTGTCACAACACACTGTAGATCACGAATACCTATCTATAGAGTGTGGTACATAATCAGAAATATCTACATTTAATACTACACGTTGTTACTTTATAAATTGATGTTTGAGAGAAAGTAAATAAATGTTTTTTGATAACTATAATATATTTATATAAAGTAAAGTTTATCCTGATTTTATACACTTTGTAAATTTGTATATAAAGTTTATTCATACAACCGGAAATATTTGATGTGGAGTTACATTGAAGTATTCTCATATACACATGTACTGTATAATAATTTAAATGTCCACTGTATTTCTTTTTAAATGTGTTTTAATCATCAAATATTGATTTTTAAACAGACTTCATAGTGGACACTTGGACCTTGCTATACAAAGAAATAAAGAATTCAGCACCAAGTATAAAGGTATTTATGTTTGTCTGTGTCTTAATATGAATGAGTTCTTTAGTTCTGAAAACTTAAACATTGATATAAATGCATGGATGCCATTGAGTACATAGTAAATTATATAAGCATGTTCTTGATGTAGACAATTCTAGTACAATGTTGTAATTTACAGAGAAATGTTAATGATGTAGATAATTCTAGTACAATGTTGTAATTTACAGAGAAATGTTAATGATGTAGACAATTCTAGTACAATGTTGTAATTTACAGAGAAATGTTAATGATGTAGATAATTCTAGTACAATGTTGTAATTTACAGAGAGATCTCCCTGACTGAGGAAATCAACACGGGATTCTGTTATAAAACCACAGGATAAAGATGAAATAAATGTCTGCTGTCAATGATGTATAGATTAGTGTTACAGAAATCTGTCACAGTGACAGGTGTTTATCAGTGTTGTCACATTACCCGTGTATCCTCAGACCGGGTCTGGATCAGTGATTATATCAATCTCATCTTGACAAACACAGCAGGTGATAAACTGCATCATCTGACAGGTATAGGTAGTTATTATGGAGTACACACTGTGAACAGTGACGGTGATTTAATTTATATAGACAGTGACTATAACATCAACAAACTGTCTACAGATAACAAAGTGAAAACTACAATAATAAAGTACACAGCACCATGGAGACCACAGTGTGTCTACAGCTCCCCCTCCACTGGAGACCTGCTGGTCGGGATGTGTTACTACACTAATGGTAAATGGACAGGCAAGTTAGTGCGGTATAACTCCACAGGAGAAATCATCCAGACCATACAGTACAACAACAACACAGGTCAGGGACTGTATAGATATCCTACCTACATCACAGAGAACCGCATTGGAGATGTTATTGTGTCTGACTGGTCCCGTGGTGTAGTGGTGACAGATCGTGGTGGAAGTCATCACTTCTCCTACAGAGGACATCCATCAGGATCAGGACTAATACCACGTGGAATCTGTACTGACGCGCTGTCACACATCCTGTTGTGTGATGATAACACCCGGTCAGTACAGATGTTAGACAGAGAAGGTAACTTCCTGTCATTGATAAAGATACTATTACACAGGATAGACGGACCATGGGGCCTGAGTTATGATGATAACAAACACCTACTGTGGGTAGGGTCATACCACAACAACACAGTGAATATATACAGAGTGGTAGATGGAGACTCTCAGACTGGTAAGTAATAACTTACTGTGTATTTATTACAAAGTTTACCTAAACATGACAAGGTTATTCATAGAATCAGATAAATTATGAAGGATCTGAGTTTATTATTTAGCACAGACTAGCTTTGTTGTATTGTTTATTTTACATTCCCATGTTTATATTGTTATATCTGTATGTTATCTATTAGATTTAAATATATATTCATAATAAATGAAATCTTACAATCATATGTCTAAAATATTTGTAACTAATTTACATACGTCTTACATTATTAAGTCCTTATGTCCAATTTGTTTGACAAATTCATAAAAGTTTAAGTTAATACAATAATAAGATTGATATAAACACCGTTGATATTCACTGTTTCTTATTTCAAATGTTTCTGTAATTTTGTCTCAGAATTTATATAGATTAGTCATGATCATCTATACATTTTGTGTGACAGACAGGTTTTGATTTATAGATCCATGTATGATATACTGTCATTGGAAAATTTTGTGCAGCTTTTTGAGAAATAAATTTTGTGTCATGTGATAAATTTTTGAGAAATAGTGAATGGATTAAATTTTAAAATCTTTTCTACTCATTACAAAATCCTTTACAATGTATTCAGTTTTAAGTATTCTACAGTCAGAACAGATGACATTTTGTACTGATGTTGACAGATATAAACACCATTGATATTAACACAGCTCTGTTTATGAATGTTGTATTTCTGTAGCAGGTGTGGGGGAAATCTACACTGTGTACTTTAGGTCACCTGAGTCACTCAGGTGACCTATTGCTATCCGTTTTTGTCTGTCGTAATGCATTAACTTTTGAATATTTTCAATTTCTTCTCTAGAACCGCTAAACCAATTTTGGCATGTAGCATCTTTGGGTAAAAGGGAACAAAAATTGTGAAATTCATGGTCCCTGCCCCCCTGGGGCCTTAGGGGTGGGGCTGATGCAATCTTTAAAAATCTTCTTTTACTCTTGGACATCAAGCAATCAAACTGTTGGCATGATTGTAATAAGCATTGAGCTCTCTACCAAAATTATGAAATTAATGGCCCCAGGGTGAGGGGTTCTGGTGCTAGGGCAGTGCCTAATTAATAGGTCATATAGTGAAAGTGCATTATTTCTTTGAAAATCTTCTCTTCTCCTGGGTATTATATAAAAAAAAAACTAAGTGCATGTTTATGATGCACAAGGATACTTCTTCCAAAATTGTGAATTTCATGGCCCCTGGGTCAGGGGTTCTGATGTTAGGCGGGGCTCTATTTATTATATAGTGAAAATGCATTAATTCTTTGAAAATCTTCTTCTCTGCTCCTGGGTATTATTTAAACAAACTTAGTGCATGGTTATGATAAGCAATGATGTCTTTAAAAATTGTGAAATTCATGGCCCCAGGGTTGAGGGGGGGGGGGGGGGGGGCTCTATTGATTATATAGTGAAAAAGCATAATTTGTTTGAAATTATTCTTTTTGTGCTCCTGGTTATAAAGCAAAGAAACAAAGTGTATAGTCATGATGAACAAGAGTGCTTCTTCCAGAATTGTGAGTTTCATGGCCCTTAGGTCAGATGTTCTGGTTGTAAGGGTGGGGCTCTATTGATAAAATAGTGAAAATGCATTAATTCTGTTAAATAATCCTGTCTTCTTCTTAGTGTTGAGCAGATAAACCAAATGCATAGTTATGATGAACAATTGTGCTTCTTACAAATTTTTTTAAAACTTGTGGTCCCCAGGACTTGGTGTTTTTCGGGGGGGGGGGGGGGGGGGGGGGGCAAGCAGAGTCAAGCAGAAAACCTTATTAAAAATGTTGCATCAAGATTACAATTTTTTTTTCTTTTTTATTTGTTTTCAAATTTAATTATAGTATGACATGAATGTGCATTTTAATTGCACTACAAAGCAGATAGTGCAGATCCATTCATCCCTTGGGAGTAATGAGTGGACATGCATCCAGTTAAAGATTAATTAATGAGTTCAGTGTAGGAAGGCTGGCTGTCTCAATCATTTCTGTTAGAGCATATCTGATCAAGCAGTTCTTATCTGTATCCTTTGGGAATTAAACAGAAGAACTGCTGGTCAGTTTATAGCATATTTCATTTGATGGCCAGTCTGTTATTAGGTCACCTGAGTCACTCAGGTGACCTATTGCTATCCGTTTTTGTCTGTCGGCGTGCGACGTGCATTGTGTGATGTGCGTTAACATTTGAACATTTTTAGCTTCTTCTCTGAAACCACTCAGCCAATTTCAACTAAATTTAGCATATAGCATTTATGGGTAAAGGGGAACAAAAATTGTGAATTTCATGGTCCCTGCCCCCTGGTGCCTGAGGGGTGGGGCTAAAACCACCAAAATTAATGCAATCTTTAAAAATCTTCTTCTTTACTCCTGGACATCAAGCAGTCAAACTGTTGGCATCATTGTAATAAGCATCAAGTCCTCTACCAAAATTGTGAAATTCATGGGCCCAGGGTCAGGGGTTCTGGTGCTAGGGCGGGGCTATATAGATCATATAGTGAAAGTGCATTATTATTTTGAAAATCTTCTTCTCTGCTCCTGGGTATTAAATAAACTAACTAAGTATATATAGTTATGATGATAAGAGTGCTCTTCCAAAATTGTGAAATTCATGGCCCCAGGGGAAGGGGATCTGGTGTTAGGGCGGGGCTCTATTCATTATATAGTGAAAATGCATTAATTCATTGAAAACCTTCTTCTCTGCTCCTGGGTATTAAATAAACTAACTAAGTATATAGTTATGATGAGTAAGAGTGCCTCTTCCAAAATTGTGAAATTCATGGCCCCAGGGGCAGGGGTTCTGGTGTTAGGGTGGGGCTCTATTGATTATATAGTGAAAATGCATTAATTCATTTGAAAATCTTCTTCTCTGCTCCTGGGTATTAAATAAAACTAACTAAGTACATAGTTAGGATGAGCAAGAGTGCCTCTTTCAGAATTGTGAATTTCATTGTCCCTGGGTCAGGGGCTCTGGTGTTAGGGCGGGACTCTATTGATAATATAGTGAAAATGCATTAATTCTTTGAAAAATCTTCTCTGCTCCTGGGTATTAAATTCAGTAACTAAGTACATAGTTATGATGAGCAAGAGTGCCTCTTTCAAAATTGTGAATTTCATGGCCCCAGGGTCACGGGTTCTGGTGTTAGGGTGGAGCTCTATTGATTATATAGTGAAAATGCATTAATTCTTTGAAAATCTTCTTCTCTACTCCTGGGTATTATTGAAACAAACTAAGTACATTGTTATGATAAGCAAGGATGCCTCTTCCAAAATTGTGAAATTCATGGCCCCGGGGACAGGAGTTCTGGTGCTAGGGCGAGGCTATAGAGATCCTATAGTGAAGGTGAATTATTTCTTTGAAAATCTTCTTCTCTGCCCCTGGGTTTAAACAGACTAATTTAAAAGTATATTCTTATGATACGCAAGGATGCCTCTTCCAAAATTGTGAATTTTATGTCCCCAGGTTTAAGGGTCCTGGTGGGGGGGGGGGGGGGCTTTTATTGATTATAAAAGTGAAAAAGCAAAATTTCTTTGAAGATATTCTTTTCTTTTTCTGGTTAAAAAAGCAAAGAAGCTAAGTGTATAGTTATGATGAGAAAGAGTGCTTCTTCCAGAGTAGTGAATTTCATGACCCCTGGGTCAGATGTGCTGGTGTGAGGTTGGGGCTCTTGATAATATAGTGAAAATGCATTAATTCTATTAAAGATCCTGTTTGCTCCTTAGTGTTAAGCAGATAAACAAAGTGATTAGTTATGATGAGCAAACTTGTGGTCCCAGGGTCAGAAGCTCTGGTATTTCGGGGGGGGGGGGGGGGGGGGGGGGGGGCTCTATTGATAACATAGTGAATCTGTAGTAAAAATGCATTATTTCTTCTTTAAAAATCTTCTCCACGCCTGGGCATATCTGAGGCAAACAGAGTAAAAGTTTTATAAGGAAGGGAATTTTACCAGATTTTTGAACATCTGGACCATTTGGTCAAGTGTTCTGGTCCTGGCCAGGGCTCAATTAGTTTGTATTCTACTGAGAGGAGTTATTCACCTTTGCCATTTACTTTTATAATTTATCACTGTAAATAATGTACTTGAAAGGTAAATAGAAGAGAATTATGCAAAAACCTTTATTGTATAATACAAAAAGTACTTTTATAGTTTTAATGATCAGATAGACTTGTAAGTAGTAGATAAACAGAGGCCCAAGGGCCTTAACGGTCACCTGAGTACAATTTAGAGGATCCATAAACTGATAAATGAAGCTTTAATTGTTGCCCAATAGCAAGAAAATTGGTACGATTAAGATCAACAAAATAATTGGTCTAGTATCTTTCTATCTGTCCTCCCTGTTATCACTAATAACCATGCAGACTTTTAACAAAAATGTCTATATTATTACCTCTCACATTGGCACTTGGCCTTTGAAGAACATTTAAGAACATAAGTTATTTCTGTTTCATTTTTATTCATCTATTATTTCCAAGTCTACCTGATTATTAAAACTATGAAAGTACTTTTTATATTATACAATAAATGTTCTTGCATAATTCTCTTATTCTATTAACCTTTCAAATACATTATCTACAGTGATTAATTATCAAAAGTGAATGGCAAAGGGGAATAACTTCACTCAATAGAATACAAATTAATAGAGTCCTGGCCAGGACCAAAACACTTGACTAAATGGTCCAGATGTTGAAAATTTACAAATTTGGAAGATGTACCCTCATCATCATAACTATGCAATTAGTTGAAGATTTTGAAAGAATTCACACATTTTCACTATATTATCAAATAGAGCCCCCCCCCCCCCCCCCCCCTCTCAGTGAAACAACAGAACCCCTGGGACCACAAGTTTTAAAAATTTTGTAAAAGCATCCTTGCTCATCATAACTATACACTTGTTTCTTTGCTTTATAACCAGGAGTAGAAAAAAATATTTTGAAAGAAATTATGAATTTTCACTATATAATCAATAGAGTCCCCCCCCCCCCTTCACCCGAACCCCTGACCCAGGGGCAATGAAATTCATAATTTTGGAAGAGGCAGCCATGCTCATCATAACAATGTACTCAGTTAGTTTATTTCTTACCCATGAGCAGAGGAGAAGATTTTCAAAGATATAATGCATTTTCACTATATAATCAATAGAGCCCCACTCTAACACTAGAACCCCTGACCCAGGGGCCATGAAATTCACAATTTTGGAAGAGGCAGCCATGCTCATTATAACTATGTACTAAGTTACTTTATTTCATACTCAGGAGCAGAGGAGAAGATTTTCAAAGATTTAATGCATTTTCACTATAAAATCAATAGAGCCCCACCCTAAAGCCAGAACCCCTGCCCCAGGGGCCATGAAATTCACAATTTTGGAGAGAAGCAGCTATGTTCATCATAACAATGTACTAAGTTAATTTATTTAATACTCATGAGCAGAGAAGAAGATTTTCAAAGAATTAATGCATTTTCACTATACAGACCCTAAAACGTGCTACTACACCACTTGCACGGTTCGGTTTGTTTCGTTTTGTGTACGGTACGGTACGCTTCTTGCACGGAACGGTACGCTTTGTGAACGGTACGGTTCGCTTTGTGCACGGTACGGTACGCTTCTTGCACGGTACGGTTCGTTTTGTGTACGGTACGGTTCGCTTTGTGCACGGTACGGTACGCTTCTTGCACGGTACGGTTCGTTTCGTGAACGGTACGCTTTGGTGAATGGTATGTAAATTAAGTGGGCGGAGCCTGTACGCTTTAGTTTATGATTGGCTACTTCATAAAGTCGTTTATTTCTTTATTATAATCTCTTTATTTTATATAAATGGAAGGACGATGTCGCAAAAAAAAAAATTTATAAGTTGTTTTTAAGTTAAAACTGTTATAAATACTTCCTTTTTACAGCTGTAGTTTTGTTGTTAAATATAACTAGTCGTCTTAATAACTGTATCTTTTTTTTAATTTACTTTCTGTATGAACTACCTTCAATTTTTAAAATAAATAATTTTAGTTGTCTATTTATTATCTTATTTTGTACAACATCGCCTTATGGTTCAATAGCTTAATTGGAAATAAATCGAACATATCAACAAACACTGTATAACAAGGATGAAAAAAAAAATATTTTGGTTGCGTCGCCATTAAAGGACTTTCTGTATTTTGTTTTAAAGAATAAGCGTACATGTGTTTTTTTTCCTTTAACTTTTCCTAATTGAATACAATTATTATTTTAAATATTCACTTATCACACTTTTAAACAAATGAGATTTTATAAATCCCTCATGCTTTCATTTCGTCTACCATTCTTTTTACGTTCTTGTCATTGTTGTTTCATTAAAACAAACAAACAAACAATTTTCTCTTGACCGAATGATCAAACAAACAATAAAAAATAAGTTATTATTTTTATTTGCGAGGAATTATAATTTTTTTGTTTTACATAGATTTCTTAGGTGTTTGGTTCACTAGGAAAAATACATTGAAAAGTAATCGGTAGAAGTGCACACAATTAGTGCAAAATATTACTTTATTTTTTGTGCGCGTAATTGTTTTCCTTTTTACATAAATTTTCCATCAATGTGGAAAAACGCCTTTTGAAAGGAAGTTACAATTAAGAAAACGGTTAAGAACAATTCCATCTACAATGTATAAATGTATATAATATATATTGACTGCAATGACAGATTTCCGAAATAAATCATGTCAAAATGTTAGAAATAAATAGTCCATTTTCAGTTATCTTGAAAATAAATAATATGCAGCCATGCATGTCCTCAGAAACTTTGAAAATGAATAATTTGCCCATGCCAGGTGCTACCCCCCCCCCCCCCCCCCTTTTGTTTCCTTGTCAAACTCAAACTTTTTTTATTGAAGATCTAGAAGAAAAGCTGACTGCACATGGACGTCTGTTTAAATCTGCTGATTAAAACTGGTTCATTGTTGACTTACTGTTTAACACAGCAAACTGTTGATACACATGTTAATGTAGGCATATCTGGACTAACGGGATTAGATACGGTTCAATATACACAGCTCAAGTTTTTACCTGTGCACGTGTGATGACAATACTTGATCGAAATTTTCAAATGTTTTAGAGTAAATAATGAAAGTATATACATGTATAGAAAGACCTCAGTCTAGATAACGAGACCATGGCAAGAAATGTACAGTGTTTCTTTAAAAAACTTGGATGAACACGCATGCACGGACTAAGCATTTTTTTTTTAAAGATCAAACTGGGCTTTATGTGTAAATTCCAGGTAACATATTTTACCTGCAGATTTCAGTGAATAAAGCAAATCAATCTGGAAAATGCTTTAAATAAAAATCAATTCTGACATATATCCAGATTTTTTTTTTTTTTTTTTTTTTTTTTTGATTACGTGTATAAAACTAATAATTCCATGCGAAAATGTGGCGATCGAACTTTTTGACAGTATGTTGTATATTGGCGATAACATCTTGAGTTGGTCAGAAGAGTGTAAACCAACACATATTATTTATATTTTCATCGCTTTTATTTATTTTTTCTAGTGATTGAGAGGCGTTTACATTTAAACATGTCCGCTTTCAAATTGATAATTTAGTTCGTATTTTTTTTTAAAATTGTGTTGTTGTTGTTGTTACTAAATATGTAATCATTTCTCCCTAAAAGTATGAATTACATGAATACAAAAATGATTTTAAGGGCTTGGTTTCGAAAAATAGCACAGAATCCTAATACATTACATAGAGACAAAAATAGTAGATAAAAGCTATAGAAATAAAAGATAAAGTATTTAACTCATTTTTATTTATTATAAATTGTAGATGAAAATATTACGATGCTGCATTTAATATGAAAAAAAAAAAGTAAGTCAAGCACAACGCATTCATGCATAGCGAATAAGGAATCGTCTCACACTCTGTTGAGTTGTTTTGAAGTCGTAACTAGTTTCTTTATATTAACAGATGTAAGTCCAGATGCATGTACTTAATAATAATATTTTGAATCTCTTGGGTTATTTTCCGTCCTTCTTTAACGGGCGCTGTGTCGAAAGAAATAAAAGAAAATTACTTACTGTATTTGGTCATTGCAAGATTCGGAATGCTTTCGGGGGCGTGGCTTGCATAATTATTTCAAAAATTATTCATGAACGGTACGGTTCGCTTTGTGGACGGTACGGTACGCTTCTTGCACGGAACGGTTCGTTTTGTGTACGGTACGGTTCGCTTTGTGCACGGTACGGTACGCTTCTTGCACGGTACGGTATGCTTCTTGCACGGAACGGTACGGTTCGTTTCTGAGGTGTAGTAGCACGTTTTAGGGTCTGTATAATCAATAGAGCCCCGCCCTTACACCAGAACCCCTGACCCTGGGGCCATGAAATTCACAATTTTGGAAGAGGCACTCTTGCTCATCATAACTATGTACTTATTTAGTTTATCTAATACCCAGGAGCAGAGAAGAAGATTTTCAAAGAAATAATGCACTTTTACTATATGATCTATATAGCCCCACCCTAGCACCAGAACCCCTGACCCTGGGGCCATGAACTTCACAATTTTGGTAGAGGACTCAATGCTTATTACAATGATGCCAACAGTTTGACTGCTTGATGTCCAGGAGTAAAGAAGAAGATTTTTAAAGATTGCATTAATTTTGGTGGTTTTAGCCCCACCCCTCAGGCCCCAGGGGGGCAGGGACCATGAAATTCACAATTTTTGTTTCCCTTTATCCATAGATGCTATATGCCAAATTTGGTTGAAATTGGTTCAGTGGTTTCAGAGAAGAAGCTAAAAATGTTCAAAAGTTAACGCACGACGGACGACGCACGTCACACGACGACGGACGAAAACAGATAGCAATAGGTCACCTGAGTGACTCAGGTGACCTAATAAAAATGAGACAAAAATAACTTGTCTTATTAAATGTTCATCAAGGACCAAGAGAGGCCAATGTAAGAGATTTCAACAAGGGATTAAAATAGTATAAGCATTGATAATTTGTTAATATACTGTATGGTGATAGTGATAAATGGGGAACAGATTAAAACCTAATTTATGAACTGTTTATGAATATTAAGACCAATTATTTTGTTGATCATGATCACCCTATTTTTCCTGCTTTTGGGCAACAAAGCTTCACCTTTCAGTTCATGTTATACTCTATGCATCCTTTAAATTGTTGTATCATACTCAGGTGACCGTTAATGCCCTTGGGCCTCTTGTTTTAAAATTAATTTGGTATAGATTAAGTTGTTAAGACTAAATTCATATTGTTTTATATGATATTTTTATTTAACTTTTTGAAAATATCAACTAACAAATTTCAGAGCATCATGTCTCACAAATATGAAAGATGTGTGTGTCACTGTGTGTGTGTGTGTGTGGGGGGGGGGGGGGGGGGGGGTCACTGTGTGTGTGTGTGTGGGAGGGCTGCAGATGGGCATTTGTCAAGCTCTATCACAACCAGTTGAGGATCTATAATGTAATATTTGTTATAATTCATGCCTACACCACAGGAAATGTATAAACAAATATTATAAGGAATGGAAAAATCTTGGAAATCCATGTATCAAGGTTGACTTGATTTTCTTGCACTCTAAACTGTTTGTGATAATTGAACAATATTTGACGGGCGTATCATGCTGTGGTGAGGCATTTATTTTAAAATATAATTTCAAAACTAGCAACTTTTAATCAACAGTGCTTCCACATCTGGTGTAGAAATCAAGATAATTTATTTCCTGCTTTTTAGCTCACCTGAGCCAAAGGCTCAAGTTAGCTTTTCTGATCGAAATTTGTCAATTGTCTGTCATTCTCGTTGTCGTCGTCGGCTTCGTAAACTTTTCACAATTTCATCTTCTTCTCCAGAACCACTGGACCAATTTCAACCAAACTTGCTACAAAGCATCCATTGGTGAAGGGGATTTAAGTTTGTTCAAATGAAAGGCAACGCCCTCTTTCAAGGGGAGATAATAAAGAATTGGTGAAAAATTAATAGCATCTTTTAAAATCTTCTTCTCAAGAACCACAGGGCCAGGAAAGATGAAACTCATATGGAAGCATCCTCAGGTAGTGTAGATTCAAGTTTGTTCAAATCATGACCCCCGGGGGTAGGGCGGGGCCACAATGGAGGATCAAAATTTTACATAGCAATATATAGGAAAAACCTTTATAAAATCTTTTTCTCATGAACAGCAAAGCCATGATGAGTTATATTTATATGGAAGCATCCTCAAGTAGTGTAGATTCAAGTTTGTTCAGATCATGACCCCCGGGGGTAGGGCGAGGCAACAATGGAGGATCAAAGTTTTACATAGAAATATATAGGAAAAATCTTTAAAAATCTTCTTCTCAAGAACTGAAAATCATGTTTAAGTCATTTTGATATGGAAGCATCCTCAGGTAGTGTAAATTAAATTTTGTTCAAATGATGACCCCCAGGGCAATGGTGGATCCAGGAATTTCGTAACGGGGTGGGGGGCAGTAGAGGCAGTGGGTCTAGGGGCTAGACCCACTGGGCCTGGGGACCCCTGTGGGTCTAGAGCAAGGCCCTGGTGGGGGTACGGGAAGCTTACAAATTCTTACAAAGGAGAGATGTTTTTTCCTTGATTTTAGGATAATGGACATATAAGTTCTACATAAAAAAATCAAATGAGGGGAGCACGCCCAGCGCATTGGCCCTGGATCGGCCTTTGCGGGGGGTAGGGTTGGGCCCAATGGGGGATCGAAAGTTTTACATAAGAACATATAGAAAAAATATTTCTTCTCAAGAACAGAAAAACTATGTTTAGTCATATTGATATGGAAGCATCCTCAGGTAGTGTAGATTCAAGTTTGTTCAAATGATGACCCTGGGATAGGGAGGAGCCACAATGGGGGATCAAATTTTTACAAAGGAATATATGGGAAAATATTTTTAAAAATCTTTTCAAGTACAACAAAGCCATTTGTTAAATTGACATGGAAGGTAGTTTAAAATTCAAGCCCCCCCCCCCCCCCCCCCCCCCAGTAATCTTTTCAATACTGAACTGATTTGTGCTTTTGCCTAGCAAGTGTGCTCAGGTGAGTGATGTGGCCCATGGGCCTCTTGGTTCTCTTTTCTCTTGCATTTTCTACATTCCGATGATTTGTGTAATGAAACTACAGCATCCTAAAAACCAGATGTGTTAAACTTACAGACAGCAGTTTTGAAAATATATTCTGAAAAAGTGAATAATATCTTTATAAATAAGAAAGAACAAAAGAAACCGATTTTTAAACTGAATATCATACAAATGAAATTTAGAAGCAACATGTATGGTAAATTAATTCACAAATATTATTCATTTGGACTTGTGAAATATCTCAGGCCAGCATAAATTTATTGAAATCGAATTTTTACAAAAAGACAATATTCGCAAATACTCAACCATCTGCCATATTCTATTTGTATATTTTTTAAAACCTACTATCAACTTCAAGTGCTTACACAGACAAAATGTCAAGGGCCTTGCAGAGCTCCAGATAATTTTTTACCTCAAAGTGTATTTACTCCCTGATTTTCAAATCAATGCAGATTTTGCTTTTCAGCAAAATAATCAAAAAGTATTTTGTGCTCTTTTGACAACCAGTGTGATTTTTAGCTTATTATCGAAATAAGCGTTTTCGAAAGAGGAATGTAAAAAAAGGACAGTTTCTGCATTTATCAATTAGGTTAATGAAATATATTAGGTTTTGCTATAGATCTATAAATTGTTGGCATCGATCGGGGCAAAAGTTTTAGAGTTACTCGCCGTTTGTATTAAAAGTCGCGTGGCGCTATTTATAGCAAAGGAGCCATGTGGAAAGCAAAAAAGCATTTATTTTCATACAATTACAGTGCAGGAAACTAATTTTGTTACAGCATCGATGCTGATTTGAATGCTTCCTTTGCTTGCTGATTTGAATGCTTCCTTTGCTTGCTGATTTAATGCTAGTAATCCTTATCCTGATGCTGTTTTATAATTAGGTCAATGCTACCGGAAGTACCATCATGCTACCGGAAGTAGATAATGAATTTCAGCATTGCCGTTTAAAGCAATAAAAGTGCCTTTTACAATTATGTGATCATAATATCTCACTATGTATCAATAATGTGAATACTTTAACCAATATTCTTTCTTTCTTTTTTAATTTTTTACTGAATTAAAACTCATTGATTTTCTGATGCTAGTAGGATAATGCTGATTTTATGTAGGTCAATGCTGGTTTTATCCTTTGCTTGCTGATGCTGATCCTGGTAATGCTGTTTTTTAAATGCTGATGCTGATTCTAGCTCGATCCTGATGCTACTAATGCTTATGCTGATGCTGGTTTATGTAACAAAATTAGTTCCCTGCACTGTAATAAAGGTTGTCGGCGGACTTTAGATGATATTATTGCTACAGAAAATGGGAAATATATAAGAACTGTTTAATAAACAGTGATAAAGAAAAAATTAGACGCCATGTGTTTTTTTGCGGAATTTTTACAATATAGACGCGTATGCGTCAAGAATGAAAATTGGGATGTTATATGAACAGTGGAAACTATGATATTTTCAGACAAAATACGAGTATTTAATATTCAAATCTTTCTCCCGAACTGGAAATCGGCCTAGGTTATTCCGAATACGCTTATAAATCAAAATTTCCTTTCGATAAAAATTCGCACACTGAGCTGACCTCAATGTACATAATTAGTACTTGTAATATTCAATCCGTCGTACATGTACGCAGTACTTTCATAGTGTAATGCTTATTTATGATTGCTAATGCGTAATTGTACGCCCTGTTTTAATTTTTAATGCGTATTTTGAAAAAATCAATGCATATTTCTGCAAATACGCACCTTATCTGGAGCTCTGGCCTTGCGTGGTGCAGTACATCTATCGTGTTTCGTTTTTGGAGTCATGACGTAATTCAGGAGCTTACTCTAAGTCACAGGTCCCGACATGGGACGTGGAGACTTGTCAGTCGAATGAGACCGTAAAAAACGTAGGTCCATGCAGTGTTGCAGTATACATGTAGATGTTGGGACGAAAAAGATCCCTTATCGATGCTTAATGATCAATGGCCGTAAATGCCGAGAAAAAGTCTAAATTAGGAACCCTCCACCAGGCAAGTGTTCAAATGTTGTCGACCAAACAATTTTAAAAGTATTTTAAAGCAAAGAAAGAACCTATTTTCAAGGGCCTAACTAAAGAAAAATACACTGGACATCTCAGGAAGCCGTACCATCAGTCAATTTTAAAGATTTCAACATTATTTGAGAAGAGTGTACCTGTATAAACAATGTTTAATTCAGCCAAACCATATCTAAAATGGTTAAAGTTTCATATATCTAATGTTATAATCACGAATGAAGAAACGACATCTGAATTATATTTATCAAGATGAAATAATTAGATCGAAAGGAATGAAATGCAGTGAAATTTATTGATATGCATACACAAGGTGGGCCCCTCATCTGCTCATGAGGCAGGCTTTGCCATGCTTACTACGTACGTTAATTTTAGAAGACATATTTGTAATTACCGTCTTAACACTCCTTAGTCATGGTATATTTATTAATTCATGAAATGTTTCAAGAGTGTAGGATTCTCATAAGTTATATAAGTGATATATATTAAGGTTGCTACATCGCCGTTGTTTTATAACACGAACTAACCCTTTGTGGCCACATGTTGTGGGTGCCAAATGAGAGTAAAACAAAAGCTGCTGTTCTGATAAAAAACGGATTTTGATGAAATTGTATTTTATCAAGTTGATAAACAATAAAAAAATATTTGGATAATCTTATTAAAAAAACTTTCAGTAGGCACGATTTAAGTGGGTCGGTCGCGTTAGGGGAAACAAAGGTATTTTTTTTTTGGGCCTTACGTAACACAACTAATCTTAGTGTTTCAGCACTATAAATAGCACTTACGATTTTATTTGATTTATTTTATTTGTGAAATTTATCAGTCTTTGGTTTACCCACACTAAATAAAATCTGCGAATCTTGCTTACGTCCGAAATCTGAGGTTGAGGGAGCCGTCTTTGATAGAGTTATTGATCAAGTTCTAGCATGGAAAACCTTCAGAAACCCCTCCTTTGTACCGTGGAAGTACATTCCCTCATGAATTTGTGCCAAAATCAATGCCATCAGGTCTAAACTTAATCTTGGCGCCTTATCCTGTTTACTAGATGGCCATATTTGCGATTTTTAACTGAGCCAAAAGTCTGGATCATCGTGATGTTTGTCAAACGTTTTGCTGATTTCTAAAATGCAGTCAAAATGCGGTCGGGAATTCTGGATTTTTTTTTTTGACACCGCTCGAGCGCATGAGAGAAATTTTATTTTATTCATTTGAGGATAAAAATGGGTAATGCGCATTGTTGAATGAGATGTGGGCGGGCCTGAGAACCAAGTTATTAATTTTTTAGGCCTAACTGCAGCATAGTTATGATGATGTGGGTACCTCTACCAAATTTGTGAATTGCATGACCCTGGGACATTGGTAGGGTAGTGTTAGGGTAGGGCTGTGTTGAATCTGTAGTGAAAATGCATTATTTCTTTGAAAATCTTCTCTGCTCCTTGGCATA